>NW_005843054.1:402824-405581 GCF_000455745.1 Alligator sinensis
ACCCCTTTCAGCCACTGAGCTGCTGAGGAGGTCATCTCCCAACCTATAGGTGTGCTGGGGATGCCTCCTCTCTAGGTGGAGTACTTGCATTTGTCTTTGTTGAATTGAGTCCTGTTTCATTCTGCCCATTGCTCCAACCTGTCCAGATTGGCCTTTATCCACTCCCTGCCCTCCGGTGTGTTAACTTTGCCTCATAACTTGGTGTCATCTGCAAACTTGGACAGGGTGCTCTCCACAACCTAGTCCAAATCACCGATGAAGATATTAAATAATACCAGTCCAAGGACCGAACCCTGCGGGATACCACTGCCCACCTCCTTCCAGGTTGAAAACGACCCATCCAGCACCACTCTCTGAGTGCAGTCTCTAAGCCAGTTTGCCACCCACCTGACTGTGTAAGCGTCCACCCCACAGCTTGCTAACTTCCTTATTAGACTAGGAGGCGAAATTGTATCAAAGGCCTTCTTAAAGTCCAGGTAGATGACATCTGCCTCAGCTCCTGTGTCAAGGCAGTGTGTTACCTGGTTGTAAAAGGCTATAAGGTTTGTCAGGCAGGATCTACCTGTGATGAACCTATGCTGGTTTCCTTTCAGCATCAATTCCCTTGCTGGGCCTTCACAAATGCAGTCTTTAATGATTTTTTCCAGTAAGGATAGAGGTAAGACTGATTGGCCTAAATTTACCTGGCTCATCCCTTCTCCCCTTCTTAAAAATGGGTACCACGTTGGCCCTTTTCCAGTCCTCAGGGACCTGGCCAGAGCACCGTGAGAGCTCAAACAACCGTACCAGCGGCTCAGCTATGACACTGGCCAATTCCTTCAGCACCTGTGGATGGAGGTCACCTGGGCCAGCTGACTTGTACCCATCCAGCCCCTCCAAGTGCTCCTTAACTAAGTAAACACTAACCATTGGTGGCCTAGTGCCTCCCGGACTATGTTCAAATTGTCTTGGCCCATACTTAGGAATACTGAAGTGAAGAACTCATTGAAGAGCTCTGCCTTTTCCCCCTGTGTTGGCCACCAACTGTCCTGATTTGTCCTGCAGGGGCTCTATGTTACTCTGCTCCTTCCTTTTGCTCACAATGTATCTGTACAAGAACTTTTTATTGTCCTTAATTTTTGTAGTCAGCCTAAGCTCTAGTCATTGCCTAGCTGATTCCCTGTAATAGCACGCCAGGGAGGTATATTCCTCCTTGGTGGCTGTCCCCCACTTCCACTGCCTATAAATCTCTTTCTTTGTTCCCAGTCTTTTCTGGAGTTCCCTGTTCAGCCAAGGGGGCTTTTTTGTCCTCTTGCCCCCTTTCCTGCATAGTGGAATAATTTCCTTTTGTGCCCCAAGGATCACTCCCTTGAGAAACGGCCAACCCTCCTGGACCACCATAAGCTCAATGCTCTTGAGTTCAGCCACCTCACTAACTAGCCTTCTAAGTTTACTAAAATTGGCCCTTCTGAAGTCTAACACTTTAGCCTTGCTCGTTATTTTTCCCACCCTTTGCTGGATTGTGAATTCGACCAAATGATGGTCTATCTCCCAGGTTACTGTGCACTCGCAGGTTACCCACAAGATCATCCCCTGTTGCTAAGACCAGGTCTAGCAAGGCATTAACCTTGGTGGGACTGGACACCTCCTGGGTTAGGTGGAGGTCCTGCATGCAGTTTAAGAACCTACATGAGCAGTTTGTTTTGGCCATCTGCTCCTCCCAGCAGATGTCTGGGTAATTTAGGTCCCTCATGAATTTTAAAAGTGGTGCTGCAGGTGAGACTTGAACTCACAACCTCAGCATTGCTTTGCAAGTACTGCTGTATAAGTACCATGCGCTAACTTATTGCACCACTGGAGCAGATTGTTAGCTTGTAAAGTAAAGTTATTGCCTTCAGTGGTGTTATTTTGGGCCTATTTTGAAATCTCTGAGATCTGGTTTGGAAACAGCACAGGGCTATTACTTAAGCTACCTGCAATTTCCTCCTCCTGCACTAGAGGTCACTGTGCTACTCAAGGTTCAGGCACATATGGCAGTTGCTTGCATTACTGGTGCATCCCTCTATACACTGAGCAGTGAACTGGAGGGCAGAGGACTGAAACATGGATTTCCTGCTTCCTTCTGAGCTTGGAAGCAATGGTTTAATCATATTTAATATTTTATCTGCTTTAGAAGTTATTTTGTCTTTAAGATGTAATCTGCCTTAAGATTTTCTTGGGAACGGTAGCTTACCTGCTCCAGTGATGAAATAAGGAGGGGGGCGGGTGGAGTTGTGGAACTAAGAGCTCAGGAGAAGGCCCTTCCCTTCAATTTGGAAAGCAAACCTGCTGAGGTTGGGGTGGGGAGTTGGATCCAATGGATTCTGCTGGAGAGTGTAGGAGAAATTGGGGCTGGTTGAGCCAGCCAGTAGGGTTTGAAAGAGCTCTGAGCAGAGGAGTGGGGAAATTGTAGAAGTAAAGTGAAGTCAGACCCTGTATGTATATACTTTGCATGCATTCACTGTTAGAATTTTTAACCTGCAACTAACTATCACACAGATGCACAGGATGGCAGGGGAAGTTCCAAACCCAGCTGCTTCTTGTCTCATATATTTCATTTTCCCCTCTACACATCATTAATGTGGCATAGCCACACAACTGCTTTATCATTGATGCTTGCTTGCTCCTCATCTTGGGTGTGTGGGTGTGCTGCACATAGATTCATAGATTCATAGATGTTAGGGTCGGAAGGGACCTCAATAGATCATCGAGTCCGACCCCCTGCATAGGCAGGAAAGA
>NW_005843054.1:407036-407329 GCF_000455745.1 Alligator sinensis
GGAGTTCAGCCTTGTCCCCCCCTGTCCGTCACCATTTGTTTCTGCCCATTTAGCAGGGGTCCTATTCCTCCCTGGGCCTTCCTTTTACTCCCTATATATCTAAAAAACAATTTCTTGTTGTCCTTTACTTGGGATGCCATCCTCAGCTCCATGGTAGCTTTGGCCCGTCTAACTGCCTCCCTACAAGCACGAGCAGAGGAGGTATATTCGTCTTTGGTGATTTCTCCCTGTTTCCACTTTTTATGTGCTCCCCTTTTGGCCCTTAGGCTGCCCTGGATTTCTGCGGTCAGCCA
>NW_005843054.1:407342-411355 GCF_000455745.1 Alligator sinensis
GCTTTGTGCCTGAAGGATCGTTTCCTTAAGGCACAGCCACCCTTCTTGGGCTCCCATCACTTCAAAACTCCTACTCTGCAGTGCGTCCTTGACTAATCACCTGAGTTCATTGAGATCAGCTTTCCTAAAGTCTAGCACTTTCACCCTACTAGTTACCTTACCCACTCGACGTCTTATGGTGAAGGAGGTGTGAGGAGGTGATCAATAATCTTGGTGCATCACCACACTCACATATTGGACTGTCCCTTAAGTCAACCTTGTAGACTGTGGCATTAAATTGTCCAGTTCCAGAGTGAATCCTGTTTAGTTTAATCCATAAGTTGTGGGGGACCTCATGTCCTGATGGAAAGGGTGTTGGGTTGCTTATGAAGCACTTGAGATGAGAGTCAGTTTCATCACACTTTTTGTGGTGTTGTTCAAGTGCCCATAGAGTGCTGCTGCCACCTCCACACTGTTGCAATGGTACCAGATTAACAGATGGCCACCTGTCAATCTCTGGGGAGGGATAGGACTTCTAGGGTCCTTTGGCCAATCAGAGGTATGAACCCCCTACGCATCACCCCTGAATAAGCAAATGAATGGACATTCACTTTTGATTCTGGAAATGCAGCCAGATGCCTGCAGTGGCTCCAGGCAGAAGCCAGGGATGCTAGAGCACGGCTGTCTGGCACATAGCCAGTATGGGCTGTGTGTTCACTTCCTCTTCCTGCTGTCCCCGATGTCTCTGGGATTTGCATTCAACAGTCATAGCAACAGGAGTCTGCAGGGTTGCTTATCACTTCCTCTTCCTGCTTCCAGGTGCTTATGGAATTTGTAGTCCACAGTCACAGCCAGCACTAAGTAAGCAGGGCAGGGCAGCTCTGTACTTGGGGGAAGGGAAGTTTAACCTTTCCCTGGCCCCAGACCCCAGCTGAGGTTTGCCTGGGAGAAGTGGGGTGGGGGGATAGTGAGCCATCCCCTACTGCTCTGGCTAAGGAGCAGAGGGGTATGGCCAGCCTGCTCTCTGGAGCAGAAAGGCCAGCTGAGCCCAGCCCAGCCTGGGGCTACAAAATGCTGGGATGCTGGGAGACTGATTTAACTTGAAGCAGAAAGGGGTCTGGGGCAGAAGTTTCATAAACTGGTTTGACCTAAATCAGTTAAGTCTGATACTATATTCAACCGGATTTATCTTAAACCAGTTTCAGCCATTTTGAAACTGATTTATGTGCACTGAACTTATGTTCTCTTACAGGTTTAAACCAGTTTCTGATCATGTAAACTGCTTCATGTATAACTTTTGTCCCTAGCCTAATGGTTTGGTCCATTTCAGACTCAAGGAACAGAAATAATGGATAAAAACAATTTATTCTGGCACCATAAAGTAAATTACTCTTGATATGATTGACTGCAGAATCACTTTTAAAGATTTGAGCCTAAGTGTAATGAGCTGAATATAATGCTGCTTTTTCTAATTTACTTCAGTTTACCTTGTAGAAACGGCATTGTCTTGAAGGACTAAACTTTTTAGAAGTGCTTTTTGTGCTAGCATTACAAAAAGGTTAGTGCTGACAGTTTTTTATATATATATTTCCTATCTGGGGCCAGCCCTCCCTGCCCATTTCCTTCAGTGATATCTGGAGAGGATCTGATAAGCTTTATGCTGCTTTACACGGGTCAGAGGGCATTGTCTTCCCCTCCACTCCAGCAGCCAACAACAAAGTCAGACATATGTTATCACCATCACATAGGAAGCTGTGATCCTGCTTGTGTTCAACAGAGCACAAATACAGGAAGAGTGTCAGGTTGGTTAAAAGCTGATTGAGCTTGCCTAAGATAATATTTAATAATATTGTACAGATAATACTGCATATGATTAGATTTTATCAAAATGTGTTCAGTATATTTTGAGTTACTGCAATTTGCCTTGTTGCATAAGAATAAGCAACCATTAAAAAAATATAGGAGGTGCCATTTGCTACAGAAAATGTGCTATATTTTGTACAACACTTTAAAAATTGGTACTTGATTGTTATCTACATATCTATATATACATACAGACATATATATAATGCATTATATACTATATATACACATTCTTACAAAACTTACTTACACAGTATATATATATATAGCTTATCTTCTCATGTATTTTACAGCATGAAATACTTTCAGTCATTTTTAGTTTATTGTTGGTGGATATGAGTTTTCCACTCCTTGTAATGGCTTTTTGGCACACAAAAGCACAGCCCACAGCTCTGCAGTTTGGACAGCGATGACCAATTTTCTTCTCATTAGTACTAATTTTGGATCCAAATGCAGTTTGTCTTCAGTTTCCGGTACATTGCTGACTGCTGACTTCTTTAGGAAAGTCTTCCCGACACTTTTTTTTTTTTTTTTTTACTGTTGCACATAATAAGTAGACACTATCCTCTGGGTTTTGCTTGATGCAGAAGAAGTGAAGGCAGGGAACACTCAGGGAGCTAGTTTTAGCTCCTTATTCTAAGGGCTAGCCCAGACCCTGAGGCAACTTAGAACTGTTACCAGGAAAATCAAGGTTGCAATGTCAATGAGAGGTTTATTCTGCATTAGGAGCTGATTAGAAGAGTTCTGTGTACTCACAAACATGCCCACTTCTGTACAGTAGTGTACTTTGTGGGGAGAGGGGACCACAGTGGAGCCTTTATATGGGACATGAAAATAGTTGTCACTGCAGTGGTAGCTGGTCATGCTGCTGTCATCAGGAGCTGGGGCTGTCCTTTGTGCCACAGCTGCCCAGGGATCAGAGCTGCCCTGCTATGCCTCTGCTACTGTAGGAAGGGTGGAAGAAGAGAAATCTCAGTATCAGCCTTCATGCAAGTGAATACACTAATGCAGGCTTCTCTACATCATGTGAACTCTTGCTGCAAAGAGGTGGGATATTATGTCGACATTTGTTTACATTTACCTAGACTGGTGGCAACTACTGCCATCAATCCACCATCCTCCCCAATCCTCCATTAGTATGCATACCAATGTACTTCTGGCAGGTCTGCATAACTCCACTACAGTAGCTATGGTGCTAGGGCATGAAGCACACTCTGCCTAGGGACAGACATTCAAAAAGTCTGAGCCTGAATTGATTCAATCTTTGCAGGTTAGTCTAACTTGCAGAGATTGAACCTATTTCCAAGTGGATGACATTCACTTTTGAATCAGGAAATGCAGGCATATGCTTGCAGTGGCTCAGGCTAGAAGTTGCGGGGTGATAGAGAGAGCCTTTCCTTCCACAATGCTGAGCTGAGGCCCTGGCCAGATGCTCTGATTAGGGAGGGGTTTAAACCCCAACCCTGGCCTGCACAGTCCCCAGACAGGGAGTGCCTGAAGGGGGAGGGGGAATCAGCCCCTGCCAGCCTTTTCCCGGCTCGCTGCTCAAGGGGCAGTGAGTGTTGCCAGACCCTGGCACCTGGCTAGCACTCTGAGGCAAAAAGGGAGTGGGGGGTGTGCGGGCCGGGCGTGAGCCGGGCCCTTTTTCATGCTGCACGTGGGCTGTGGCCAGCAGCCCAGGCACGCGGGGTCGGAGAAAGGGGCGCGTCAAGCTAGAATTAGGCACGGACTCGTAGCGGTAGATTTAAAGATTGTTTACTTACACCGAAGATGGTCGCGGTGCAGGCAGGAAAACTTGCTTGAGTTACAGTTGCAGATAGAAAAGATAAGATGTGGACTAGAGTTCCGTCCTGTGAACACTCTTCTAGCCCGTCCGGTTGGAGGCTCTAAACCGCGAGCCCGTCATGCCAACCAAAGAAAGTACTCGTCCGAAAGAGCTCTGAATAGACTCACACGAAGTTTGCTTGGCTCCGTGGAACTTGTGCTCTGAGGTAGTCCAGTCGTCTGAACAACTATGTCAGTTGTTCCAGCTGGACTCACACGAAGTTTGCTAGGCTCCGTGGGTCCGGTTCTTTTGCGCGCAGGAAGGGATACGTCTAGGAATCTATCGGCGACGGGGAGAGGCTAGAGGCTGATCAGACCTCTGTTGCCTGCTTGAAATGCGCTGGGTC
>NW_005843054.1:411432-422855 GCF_000455745.1 Alligator sinensis
TCTGTGCTGCAACAAAGAAATGCACCCTGCAAAGAAAGCTTCAAATTGGCGGGAAATTCTCCCTTGCACCGGGGTTCTCTTTTGCAGCGGAAAACTCCACCGTGCAAAGAAGCTGTAATTTAGCGGGAACAATTTAGCAGTGCCAAAGCACACAAAAACAAAAATCACACCCTTTGGGTTGTGACAGGGGGAAGGAGCACTGCTTCTGCAGGGTGCATGCATCTGTTATTAGTTATTAAAACAAAGCTTCTCTTATTAGTTCAAACTCTTCTTAAACAGCTGGAGGGACATTACCACCTGACCTGCTGATTATTTCCAAAAAGCTCTAAGTGGACACTGTTCTGTCTGCCTTTGTTCCAGTGAAATTGGAGACACACAGAGACATCTCTCAGCATTAGCTAGCATGGGGGTGGCATGGCCAGATGCTGGCTGGGGTCTGTGCTGCTGGGGTCCCTGCTCCTTGCTTGAGCAGTGAGTGAGGGGAAGCTGGGGCAGGAGGGAGCCAGGCAGATACTGTTGTGCCTGCAGTCCCCACCTCTTTCTCAGCTCCAGCTAGGGAGGAGAGGGGTGGGGCCAGCCCTGCTCTCTGGAGCAGACAGCCCAGCCCAGGGATGAAAAGCATGTTGGGATACTGGGGGACTCTGATTTAACTTAAACTAGGAAGGGGTCTGGGACAGAAGTTCCATAAACCAGTTTGACCCAAATCAGTTAAGTCTGATACTACATTCAACCAAGTTTATCTTAAACCAATTTTGGCCATTTTGAAATTGGTTTATGTGCCCTGAACTTATGTTCTGTTACAGGTTTAGAACAGTTTTTGATCACTTAAACTGGAATATGTGTAACTTCTGTCCTTTATCCTCTGAGAAGGCTTTAGATAGTGACTAGACAATAGCAAGTGGCTGAAGGCATGAGAGTGTATTCACATGCCTCTTAGGCAATAATAGCAGCCCTATTCCATTTGGCAGAGGTGGAAAAATGATATAGAGAGGCATTGAGTGTGTACACATACTATTTGCCTGCAGAATTGGAGTTCTATTGGGACAACTTTTTAATGGAAACTAGACCAAAGTGTGTTTTTGTGTGGTAGATAAGCAACAACTAGAAATGTTGGGTATGTAATAAATGATGATGGAGAGTGAATATCTTGTCTACACCTTGATTTTTCTTGTCTTGTCCAGCTAGAGTGCAGTAATATAAGCTAGTGCATCTAAGCTGGGTTTCAGACCCACCAATAAGTACCACCAGTGCAAAAAATATTTTACTCTTGTGTAGCAGCTGCCAGCTAAAATTGTAAAATAGATAAGGCTTGAGTCAATGGAAGTGGAATAATCAGAAGTAGGGGTGCACAGATAGAGATTTGGGGGCTGATACCAATGGCCGATTTTTAAGGAGCTATATTGGCTGATATTGATCCAATTCCAATATGCAGCCCTGCAGCCTGGAGAGCAGCATCCATCCTGCTGGTAAGTCTGTTGTGGTGGGAGGGAAGGGGCATGGGGGGCACAGATCAAGGTCCCCACAGTGAGGGAGGGAGTGGGACTGGGGTTGGGGCAGGGGCAGATGCTGCCCAGATGGGGTGGGGCAGGGCACAGGACAGAGCTGCATCTCATCTGGGGGTGCAGGGAGTGGGGGTGCTGTGGCTTCCACCACTGCGTGCACCCTAGGAGGGCATGGAGGGGGCATGTGCTCCCAGATCTGTATGTGGGATGGGGTGGGCTGCTGCTGCGGGCTGGGTCCAGGGCTGCACTGAGCCCTTTCTGCTGGGGCTGGGCCAGGCTGCACTTGGGGCAGGTGGCATCAGTGTTGGCAGGGGGGCAATGGGAGGGCTACAGCAAATGTTGGGGTGGCTGAAACCCCCCCAAGCTCCCTCCTAGCACCGCTTCCACCTGCCCAGAGTGCAGCCAAGCCCAACCCCAACCAGGAAGAGCCCAGCAGAACCCCAGCCCTAGCCTACAGTGGCAGCCCCCCATTCACCCCACACAGATTCAGGGCACACGCCCCCCCCATGCCCTCCCAGGGTGCATGGAGTGGCTCCCCCCCATGCCCCACTATGCGTTACTATGCACCTCTATGCGGCTTTGTTCTGTGCCCCACCCCTCCCTGGCTATGTAGCACCTGCCTCTGCCCCAGCACCAGTCCCACTCCCTCCCTCACCACTGGGGCCTCTATCTGTGCCCTCACGACTCTTGCCTCCCACCTTGCTCCTTCCCCTAAAACAAACTTACCAGCCAGACCTGGCTGCTCTCCACACTGCCTGGCTGTGCTTTTGGCCATGTGCATGCTGCACCTGTGGCTGTGTGCATTTATCAGCCACATTATTGGCCACATCAAACAAAAAAAGCCGATTGCTGATGCTCTCAATTTTCCTTCTATCAGTGCTGATCCAGTATACCAATATATTGTTGCACTTCTAATCAGAAGGCATAAGTAAATGAGGAAACAGATAGATAGAGGGCATGGAATAGGATTGGAGAAGACGATTCACAGGATTTAAAGATCATTTCTATAGATCTTTTAGTTCACTTGCAGAAAGAGAAAGTAGGAGGGAATGTTGGATGCACATGTGTAACTGGAATGATATGGGGAGTGTAATAATATGACTGGAAAAGCTTTGGTTCTGTAAATTTCTATGTTCTTGAGTGTTCTTCTCCCTGACTTAAGAAATCCATTGGACTAATGCTAGATGAAGCTGGAAAGGTCTATAGGTTTAATGCACATTAGTACCAAACTTACCTGAAAAAGCCATAACTCGACCCTTTAATCTGTGTCTGTCACTGGTTCATAGAAAGTAATGAGCAACTCTTCCACTTCCTAAATTCTAAAGGAGTGTTTCTACAGTTCTTTTGTAATAATACTTTTTTTTTCAGTTTTATATAGTGTAGCAGACTTGCCTTTTAGAGCTTGGGTTGAGTCCCAGGCTTGAAATCTTGGTGTTTTGATTGGTGGAGCCCATTCACCAATCAGGAGGCAGCAAGAGGAGTAAAGTCACACCCCTTTCCTGAGGGGAAGGGGAGAGGAGTTCCTCCTGCCTCCAGACCTGTTGAAGACTGCAATGCTCAGGTCCGGAAGACTTCAGGAGCAGAGCCCTGGAGCGTATAAAAGGAGCTGTGTGCCCAGCACGAGGGAACACATCTGGGACAGAGAAGAGCAGGGATTAGAAGAGTTGAGAAGAGCTGCTCAGCAGGGCAAAGAAGTAGCCCAGAAGTGCCCCTGAAGACTTCCATCAGTGGGGAATGGCAGATGGCTCCAGCAGCTAGACTCTTGGAGTGCAGCACAGCGCACAGCATCTGGACCCTGGGAGCTGCGTGAGGTGTCTCGAGTCTGCAACCTCTGGTATGTGGCCAGAGACACAGTGCACAGGCCGGTGCACGGAGTAGGACCTTTGGAGCACTTGGGCGGCTCAGGTGTTCAACCCCCGGAACGAGGCTGGGAGCTCGGTGCAGGAGGTGCTGCACGGAGGATCCGGGAGTGGACCGAGCCTGGTGCTGCATGAGGGAGCCCAGGCCTCCAACCCATAGCAAAAAGTTGAGTCCAGGGAACCAGACGGTGCTTGGGCTACTGAACCAGTAGACAGGTCCAAGCCAGAGGCCCCAGAAGCCCTGGATAGAGGAGCCCCGTTCCAAGGAACAGAGACCCCCCCCCCCTCAAAGCCCACTGCAGGTGAGAGAGCAGCTTGGCGCAGAGGATGAGGACCACTCTCTGGGCCTGGGAGCCATGAGTTGCAGGGAAAAGAGGATTCCCACAGGGGAGGGGGAGTCCCCCCTGGTTAGTTAAGGGCTCCTCAAAGTGGAGGTCTCACTGGGAGGGCCCCCCTAAAATTACCAGCTTCCTTGTAGGGCTTGGGAAAAGCCCAAGAGCATTGGGGTTTCCCCTTGGGATTAAGTTTATCTTTGGGGTTCTTGTGCCATAAGAGGTGTAATGTCATGCCTTATATTTTGTGAACGCTCATGTTTGTAAATTAGTAGATGAGTAGAGTCCTAGGGCTCTGCTGGGACCCCCTGTTGCTATTATTTCACCTATTGTTTATTTGTATTTATTGTTCACCCATACTTATCTATAGTTTATCTGTTAACTATCTATGTTTACTCTGGGGGTTTATCTGGTTCAGATCAGATACCTACCTGTGACTTACCTGTATCTGGAGCACTGGGTACATATGTTTATATCCATGTTTGTTTTCCTTGTGATAAGTTAATGTAAATAAATTTGTATATAGTTAAGTCTCCTGACTGTCCTGGCCTGGTTCGATAGGGATGGAGGAAAACTGGGTGGTCTGCAGTTCCCCCACAGCATACCTGCCAGCTAACAATCCCCTTCAATTGGAGAAGGGGAGTACATACCCGAGTTACCTGGGCTTAACCCAGTTGTTGCTTTACAACTTACACAACTTACACAATAATTTTGGGCTCCTGAATTGTCCACACGTTAACACCTAAAACTAGTTTTAAGCATGTTATGTTGCTCAAAGTTACACCTCTTCAAGGCATGATTATCTCTGATCTGTGTTACACCAAGGTGTAGCAAATCTAAGCGACACCTTAATGTAAACACCCTCCCCTCCCCCCTCCCACTGACCCTGATCTGGCCCAATACCTCCCCCACTACTTATTTGTGGCTGTCCATGCTGTCTGTCCCAGGGAGCAGGCAGGAGATGGTAAAGCTGCCTGCCTGGCTGCCGGCCACTGCTGTTCTTTGGGCTGGGGCTCAGCCCAGAGAAGAGCAGCAGCCCAGCAGTGTTGGCAGTGGCCATACAGGCAGGTTATCCCTTCCCTGTCTGCTCCCTGGGACAGATTGTGGGCAGCCACAAGTAAGTGGGGTAGAGGGTTGTGGGGAACTCAGAAGGGAAGTGGGGGAGCCCCAGGGGGCAGGGTGCCTTTTGGTCTTCTAGGCCCTTGCTGGCCTGAACATGTGACTGCTTCAAACTTAAGCTAGCACTAAAACTGATCAACATTTGTGCAGCTCAGTGTAAGGTGTAAGAAGGCCCTTAGGGCCTTATTGCACATTAATTCTAGGTAGTGCCTGGAGCTCTTACCCCTTTGATTGTCCATACATTAACACTTAAAGCTAGTTTATGCACCCTTTAGGCAGTTTAAAGTTATGCCACTTCAGGACAGGTTTATCTCCGATTGGTGTTATCCAGCTCGTGTTCCTCTAATGTGTACCCACTCCCCACAAATGAATCCCCCAAGTAGCAGCCTTCCAGCATCCCAGGATGCAGTGTCCCTTCCCCAACCGTCCTGTTCTGTGTGGACAAACTTTCTACCACCTGAACTCTACTGCCCAAGGGACAGTTCTAGCACCAAGCCAGAAGCGGGTTCTAGGGTGGGCAGGGTGGGGAAATAAGGTAGGGGGCTAGATTGAGTTCCCATGAGCTGGAGCTTCTTTTCCAGGGCAGGGGCAGTAGTTCTCTCAAAATGTCCTCCCTCAATGCTCCCACCTCCCAGCCACCCTGGGAAGCTTGACCAGCACCTCCCACACCCCAGTCCCAAATCCCAATTTACTGTATTTAATCAAATAGAAAATGACCCTGATTATAAAATGACAACCCCCCCCCAATAGAGTCTATGTATGGAAAATTAATACATTTGTTATAATTTTCCAGGTATAGAATCTAATTGGAGGTTTTCTTTGAATGTTTCCCTCTCCCACTGGTACAACAGAGAAAATAAATCAGGTAGCCTCTTTGCTTTCTGCTTCCTCCCAACTTTTTTCTCTGGCAACCCCTTCCCTCTCTCCTTATGGTCAGACCCTGCTCTTCCTGAGCACATAGAAGTAAGGAGCAAATTTGAGAAGAGCAGCATTGAAATTAAACATGGCTGTAGCATTTGTATGTAGTGCTCATTTACTTAATTCATCCAGAATCGATGCATGTTACCTTTTTTGAAACTGCAGCAAGTTTTAGTACAGGTATTCCACAAACACACTTTTGAGCAGCATTTTGGCACCTAATTAAACGTAATGCAAACTATGCATGACATTAGTCTAAAGACGAAATCTCATAATTTATTATATAGTTCATTGCGCTGGGCCCCACCAGAGTCAACAGTGTTTCAAGCCATGGTGACCCCACAGTTCAGCACTGCTCAGTATGTGTGTGTACTCCACATACCCTCCCCCGAAAAGGATCCATATGCTAATTAGACCCCACTCATGACTGGAACTGGGTGTTCTTGTCAAGTCCTGGGATGCTCCAAAAATTTATATGCAGATGAGGCACAGGGTAACTTGGTCTGGTTCTACCTTATGGCAGGTAGGGCAGGGTCACAATAATCATATGCACCAGGCTGAGAAAGGGGGTGGCAGTTTCTGGATGAACTGTTTGGGGCCTCATTTTTAGATGGTTGCCAGGCATATAAGGCTAGTGAAGAAACAGGAATAATTGGAATGGGAAAGGAAGGCACAACTCAAGTGTGGGTGTGAAGGGGAAGTCAAAATGTATGCAATGTAGTGGTTTATTATGACTTGAAAAAGAGTTGACAGTGAAGGAGACTGTGCTTGATAGGCACTACCACGTCTTATTTAGATTTGCTATATTAACCTATCCTTGTGGTAGGGTTTTATCAGCATTTTTGGCACCAGGGATGATTGTTAGAGTTTATTTCAGGCTCTGAGTGATGGCCTGATATTGCAGTATTTCTAGGCCTGGTGCTCATTCCCTCTTGAGGGGAACAATTGCTCCTTTTTTATTAAAGGACCGCACACACTTCCCATTAGCATGTTTGTCCAGTATGGGCCATGTGTTTTATAGTCATGATTAGTGTTGACTGCATTTAATCAACTTCATAGTTGGTTTGCTGAGCACATGCTGCTTTTGGCAGCAGTTTAATGTTAGACAAAGTATTTAGTGAAGTTTCCTTGTATGTAGGTATAAGACAAGAGCATTTTTTCCCCCATGCTGGACGTTGGGGGGGGGGGGGGGGGGGGGAATCTTGTTGCGTATTTAGGTAAATCCATTATTAAAATGTGAGACCTTCTTTAATTTACTTTCTTGTTATTTCTTTGACATTTTTTTAACCACTTTTTATTTTTCCTTCAGTGGCTGACTTCTTTCCCTTTTTCAAAGTGCAACATGTAATAAGACCCTCGGAAAACAGAACTGTTTACAGATAGATGAATGCTAGAGAGTCTGTGAAGGCAAGGATTCACAAACACATCTGCTCCTTTCCTAAACCAGCTATTTTGGGAAGCAGAGAGAGAATATTATACTTTGCTAATTCCCAGTTGAATTTTTGGTTATTTTCTTGAATCTAACTGCAAAAGGATAAGTAGCCATTCACACAGGTTTTATCCTGTTCTCATTTCCTACTATTACTTATGTTTATATGGTGTGTATATATAATTCAATGGATTAAAGCGCAAATTTTGTTAATCAAGAGGCTAAGGATTATTATTTATATTCTGAGACTGTAATTTTTCTGAGTGTTCTGCTGTGATTCTTACCCTTGAGCATCTTCCTTATTTATGACTTCCCTTAGATGTGGGTAGTTAGTATGTTATATTTATATGTAAATTGTTCTTTCTTGCATCTTGAAGGAAATCAAATTTGAAAGTATTATTAGACTAAAGTGATTAAATCTCTTTATTGAAGTAACCATCTAATGAAAATTATTCATTTTGCCAAGTTCTTCTTGTATTACATAGCAGATGTCTCAGCAAACTAGAAGGTAGATTGCTTCCTAAGGGCACAGTTAATCCTGTTAGTCCAGACAAAGATTTTCAAAATCTGCTTGTAACAATTCACAGGAGCCTTGTTTTATTTCTTTGTTCACTGTGCTATGTCCTTAAAAGAGTATTTTTTATTACTGGGCTGTGTACTTTCTACTTCTCTGCTACTATGATTTAATTAATTCTCCTCACTATGCAGTCAGCGTGGTGGTTATGGAAAACCAGACCAATGATTCACACATCTGTGGTAAGACTGTCTGTCTTTACATTTCAGGCAATCAGCACAGTAAAAGCATGAGTTGGAAATGCTAGGGGTCAATCAGAAGTATTCTGTTGATAATTACATAAGCAAGACCTAGCAGTAAGATAAAATTCCTTCCTGACTCATAATTTTATTTGCATGTATTGTATTTTAGTTTGTGTACTTGTAACAGCATCCCTATATTTCCTTGCTTAAAATGTTGTCATGGATTTACTCTTCCTTTAGGAAATGTTCTAGTCCTGGGGTCAGCAGTGTTTTGCAGCAGGGCACCACGATTATTGATTTCACCTGCATTGGCACTTGGTTTCTCTCTGACTGTGGGCAAAGCCCCACTCCCACAGAAATGCTGCTGAAGCTCTGTGGCTTTGTGGGCCAGATAAAACAGCTCTGCAAACTGGTTGCTGACTCCCATTCTAATCTTTCGGCATTATTTAATTGGCACAGTTCAGCTTGTGGGCCCATGGTAGCATTACTCCCATTGTGAGTGGAGTTGTAGTGATTCTATATTACTTTTGTGAAGCTTAATCAGGATATTTTGGAGCAACCACTGCGTCCTTGCATGTGTCCCAGAGGAGGGAAATAGCAGTATGACTGCTATCCTTCCTCTAGCATGAATATTCTAGCTGACTCAGCTCTTTCTGCTGCATGATAGACTATATCAGCAGCGTTTGAATAAACAAAATTATTGGTTTGCAAAATCAGTGCAGGAAAATATATCACATCAACATTTCAAACTGTTACTGGGAACAAACCTAACAATTATAAGAGCATAAGAAGTGCCATGCTAGGTTGGACCAATGATCCATCTAACCCAGTATTCTGCCTCCAGTGTTCTGCATTTTCAGTTTTTACCGATTTTTACCAATAAATTCTCTAACTTTTTTATTGAAGTTATTCAGTTTTTACTGATTTACACCCATTTTTCAGTTCACGTAATTTTACTGGGTACAGTAAAATCCTTGTTAAGCAGCATGAGTGGGGAATGGCTAGAGGGGTGCTGGTAAGCTAAAAGTGCTGGTTACTTGAGGCACAGGCTTCTGGCCAGATGTGGGGGGAAGGGGTGGGTTGCAGTGGCCACACAGGGGCTGGGGGAGAGCAGCTGGAGCTGCTGCCTGGGGTGCAGGGCTCCCAGTTCTGACCCTGGGCAGGGCAGGAGGGGCCACGGGAATCACTCCCAGGGTGGGTGGGTCCCAGCTGCACCTTGGCGGCTCTGGCTGTGGCCCTGCCCTGAGCACTGGGAGATGTGAGCCCCACTATGGGGGAAGGTGGGAGAGTCTGGCCCCGCTTTCTGTGGTGGGTGCTTCATCCGGTCACTCTGCACAGGTCCACAGGGCTGAAGCCACTGCTCAGGAGTGCGGGGCTCCTGGCTCTGACCCCGTGTGTGGCAGGATGTGCCAGTGCTGGCATAGGTGGTGTCAGCTGCTCCCAGGGCCACTACAGCGGAGGCTGGGGTGAGTGGGGACAAAAGGAGCCCCAAGGGGCTCGGGGTGCAGCACTGCTGAGCAGCTGCAGGTAGCTGTCATTGGCCGCTTCCAGGGCCACTGCAGCAGGGGCTGGGATGAGCGGGGACAAGCTGCACCATGCCCCATTTCCCCCAGGGCTCCAGTTGTTCCCACTCACCCCAGCTCCTGTTGCAGCAGTTCTGGGAGCAGCCGATGCCAGCTGCCTGCACTACAGCACGGTGCAGCCCAGGGGCTGGGGTGAGTAGGGACAAGCAGAGCCTCAGGGGGTTCAGGACATGGCACAGGCCAGCAGCTGCAGGCAGCTGGCATTGGCTGCTCCTGGGGCCACTCCACTTGGGGGCATCACCTTTTTAATATCTACTAATCTAATTGACGAATTGATCTGATTTCTTGTTGACCAAGAGAGTCCCATTTACAAGACTGAAAACTGATTGTTAGACGTTTGTAAGCTTTTCATAAATACATGTTAAAACTTGAAGGGAGAAGTTTAGATTCTGCTCATATGGGAAAGCTGCCTCATCAGTCTTTGGTTAGTGAATTTTTTGGGTCCTGATCTGAGCCATGCCAGATTCTCACCTTCTCTCTGTCATGATACTAATAGCTGAAGTATAATGTTAAATCTTCTCAAAAAACTTATAAACACAAAATAATAATATGCTATAATGTAACCAGCATAATACCATGTATTAATTAATGTCCTCCTACTACTTAGTAAAAGTCAGTAAAGAAACATTTGAGCAGTTCAAAGTGCAACATGTAATAAGGCCCTATGAACCAGTTGCAAAGGAACATAGATGTAAAAAAATAATGTCTTTTTTTCATGCCCTAAAAAGAGCAGCATTTTCTACACTACTGTATGTGATTGCACCCGAATGCCATCCTTCATTCCAGTGGCCACTTGCACAAACTTACCTTTTTTGGTCCCATAAGAAGCTGTAAGCTCTGAGGAAAACAAAAAAAACCCAAAACACTTTTAATAAGAGCCTTAATATATAATGTTGCATTTGCAGTTTCTCAAAGGAACAATTCTTCATTAGATGGGGAAGGGCACTCCCTATGAGTTCACTCCAGATAATATTCTATTCAACTGCACAATGAAAAAATGTTCAAAGTCTCAAGCCTTCTGATTTGCCAGGCAGTCAAAGAATAGTTATTTCCATAGGGATACTAATGGGAAATGACTAGATTATTTAAGGAGACAGGCGGTTTTTTCCCCCCCATTATATGTATCACTGTAACAGAGAAGGTGTTTTTTCCTATTATTCTGTTCATTTAAAGGTGATTATCCTCAGGAAAGATCACATGCCTTTCAGAGAAATGAAAAAAACCCACAAGAATCCTAACAAAGAAACTCATTCATCCTGACAATACCTTGACATTGGTTTCATAAAAAATGAGATTCATTAATAATGGATGAATGAGTACATGCGGCCATGTATCCCTGACTTACTGTGACATTTTTACACTGAAGGTTACCCTCCACCAGAATGTCATTCACTTTGCCATCATTTTCCAGTGGGAGGAAAGAGTTAGACTTGCTGCCTGAAGTACTTTTCAACACTTTTGTCCTTATCTGTTTTATTCACAAACTTTATTCAGCACTAGAACATACTGATTCCAATATCCCATTTGAAAAATATCTTGAAAGGAGCATTGTGCCTGCCTTCTTTTTGCTGATTCCTTGTAGTGTTTGGGAAAGATTTCTTTAACTAAAATCTTTCCAAGTTCACTCCTGGGGAAAAAAAGTATTGTTTAAGCTAGTTTACTTTAGACACATGTATAAAGGAATTTCTGTACTTAATGAACAAAATGGTTCTTGATATTCTGAAGAAAAAAGGGATAGGATATTCTTTCTGCTGTATCTTTAGGACTACCAGTCACAGACACATAGGTGAAATCTTACCCTAATATTCTTGTCCTTTTACTTGACATAAAGTGGCCCTAGGGGTCCTGGTTCTGGTCATAGGACAATTCCCCCTAGCATAGGCATTGTGGAAAGTAGTTGTAAACTGTTATTCCAGTTTTAGTGT
>NW_005843054.1:422926-427744 GCF_000455745.1 Alligator sinensis
TTAGTGTAGGGAATGTGCCAAAGTAGAGCTAAGGGCAGAGCTACAAAAGCAGCCCCAAGAAGCTTCTAAAATGTAGACAGATATAAAAGAACACAGAAATATTTCTAGATTTTAGAGAGACAAACTAATCATTTCAGCTTCCCCTGAAAGTACCATACTTCCACAAATGCTAGACTACTTTGAATTTAAGACAACTCCCCAGTAATTTGTAAATGCATATATTTATCATAATTTTCCATGTTTGGATTTTAATTTCTGGAGAGTAGTCTTAAATTTGAACCTCCCTCCCTGCCCTTCACTGCAGCAGGGCAGGCACTGGCAGGGGAGCAAAGGGGAGGAGTCAAATGGCCTGACCCTTGCCTCTTGCCTCTCCAGTGGCCTTCCTCCTGGTGCCTGTGTGCCCCATGCCTACCCCTGGCCATATGTCTCCCCTTCCCCCTGCACTGTCTCCTTCCCCTCTACCACTGCTTACTTTCCATTCATAGCTCTGACTCCAGCAGGGGCCCTACTTCGGCTCAGGGCATAGAGCACAGAGCATGTGCTGCTTCCAGCCCCAGCCTGGACATCTAGCAGCTGTTGTGGCAGCTGCAGCTCTGGATAGGGCCAGTGCTGGGGCCAGAGCTGGGGATGGAGGTACTGCCACTACTGTGTGGCTGGGCTGCGGTTGGAGGCAGCACATATTCTGCGCTCCAGGCCCCTAGCTAGAGTGCAGCCCCAGCTGGGGCTGGACCTACGACAGGGTGGGGGCAGCAGGGAGCAAAGGCAAGACGGAGCAGAGGCTGCGGTGGGGAGCAGAGGCTGTGACTCCCCCTCCCTCCCGCCCCCCCAAACCTACACTCAAATTTAAGAAAGGCTTTTTCCCCCATGTGAATTGACTCTGCAGAAAGCAAGATAAGCTAAATGTAATTATCCATAGATTACACATTTTCCAAACTATTTCTATATATTCAATATGGGAACATAGTAAAAAAAGCTAAAGGATTTATTTATTTTTAGAAAGTCTCATTAATCACAAGATTTTAATGCGCTTTATGCACCTATGTATCCTTAAAGACCTGAATCATAGTCACTGGACATCTCCTGAACAAAAAAATCCATTAACAATAATTTATATGAATACCGTCCTGATGAAAACATAGTACTGATTATTAGTTGCTTTCTGGGGAGACATAATGATACTGCTGAAGGTCAGTCCCACTAAGATCACTTTGCAACACTGCCACAGCATACAGTGACATTAAAATTGTTCTGAGGATTCCCTCGGTGTGGGAAAATCTCTGGATTTCATTAAGCCAGCCAACTTCATACCACCCATTCTATTGTATTCAGTCCACAGGGGATGCATTAGGACTTCCTGGAGATGTGTGTATGGGCTGAGAGGCATCAGATGAAGTGGATATATTTCTATGACCATTGAGTAATGAAGCAATGATTAATAAACGGTTTTCTAGATAACTTCATACAGTGAGCATCAGGAATAGAGGAAATGTGTCTCAGGTGACACACAGAAGAATTATCAATACCACTGTAATACTGCCCATGTGTTCCTGAGATCTTTTCTATAAAATTGGAAAGAAACTAATTTGGGAATATTTAATTTGAATCAATTTTCTCTCATATCAATAATCTGAAAGTTTTGTGTCTTTTTTAAAGGAATCTGATTGGCATTTTAGATGCAAGAAGAGCATTCTGAGAAGTAATTTGTAACATGATATTTTGTTTGTTTTCTGATCCTTTGTCACAAGAGGGAGTCAGAGTTCTTCAGAATTTATAAATGTGAAGTTCAGTTTTTAGGGTAATCATTTATTTGTGTAAAAGCCTCTGTACACCATGGTTTGGAAATGTATTTTTAAATGAGGGAAGGTGAAATTAGTCAGTGAAAGGCTTGGTTCCAAACTGACAAACCTGCATGAATGTCATTATTTTGGAAAACAACAATTTACAATCTGCCAGTTTATGCCAAGTTATCTTTGTTATTTTTATTACTATTTTCTGCCTTGTCCTCAACTATATGCTTACAAAACCTATTTAGGTTACAGATCAAGATTTAATTTGGACCCTACGAGGATGACTTTGCTATTATTCTGTAGGGCAATCAAACCCAGGGCCTATCCCAAGGACCAAATATTCAGCTTGTATAAACTGTAAGTAGCTCCCTGGAAGTCAATGGGATTATGAGATGTATTTAGTTCTCTGCTGTTTTAGAACAGTACGGCTCCAATGCAACTGTCGTACTAGACCAGCGGTTCTCAACCTTTTTAGAATCTAGGCACTCCTCCATAACTTTTCTGAATTTATCAGGACCTCATTTAAAAAACTATAGTGCTTCTTGCACCCCAGGGCACCTTTAAAAGGATCTCACGTGGCAGCAGTGCAGCCAGCAGTGGGCAGGGTATTATGGACAGCATGGTAAGGGATGGTCCACAGTACTTGGCACAGGTAGGGGGTGCTCAATGGGGCAGATTGATATTCGGGCTGGGTCATTAGACCTGAAAGAAGCAGCTGTCCCTGCATGGGATGGAAGGGAGTGACAGTGGCCATTGGATGTATAGAAGCTAGTGTCAGGTAAGGGCAGTAGGTACAGGATATTATCATGATCTGCTCCTTCTGGTGCCTGCCCCCTTCCCACCCTCAGTCTCTACCTGAGGGAGCAAGCACAACTCCCACTTCTGTAGCTACTCCTCCAGCCACTCGCATGCT
The DNA here is from genome assembly GCF_000455745.1 of Alligator sinensis. Classification (NCBI taxonomy): domain Eukaryota; kingdom Metazoa; phylum Chordata; order Crocodylia; family Alligatoridae; genus Alligator; species Alligator sinensis. The sequence continues at coordinate 425,627 of NW_005843054.1, forward strand.
GGCAATTGGAGCTACCTGCCTATGGCCACTCTCACCAGCATAGTGAATGGGGAACAAGTTGGGCTGAAAAGTACAGCCTGGATCCCACCTGCTCCCCCCCACCCTCCCACAGCAGAGCATGCTGCTTGGAGTGTGGGGTCAGTCAGCACAGGGGTTGCTGGGCAGGAGTGGGAAGGGAACCCCAAGAAGTGTCCATGGCACCCTTAAAAGGATCTTGCAGCACTCACCTTGCACAGGAGTCAAGTGCCACGGCACTCCAGTTGAAAGTCACTGTACTAGAGCATTCCCTACCATAAAGGGAGTTCATTGGAGCTAATAATGCCACTCCAGGCCATGTAATTTTCTGGATAAGCTCTGCAGGCTTTTGGGGATTAGGGTACCATATTTTTTCCTGGCTTGTTTATTTGCCTCCACCTCTTCCTATGTAAATCCACATCTGACAGGGCTCTGGGGAAAGGCAGAGCTGATGGTACAAAGGTGGCTAAACTGCTCACATTTCATAAGAGTGCAAGATGATCTGATTGCAGATGGTCTTTTTTGCATGTTTGCTGTGGTGTTGAATTCACCATTTTCCAGAGGCTAAATAATTACAGAGTCCAAGTTAAAATCAGGCGTGGATATTGTAGTATAAGAAAGGTTAAGATTGACAGCAGAAATCCTGCGTCTATTTGCGGGGAAATTTAAACCTCCCTGTTCTTCCTGGTTCTGGGAAACACTTACTCATATCTCTTTGAAGTGCTATTTCTTAAGCCCTTAAACTCTCAGGAAACCTTCCACTGATGTTTATATTAACCATTTTGTTATACTTTTTGTAATGTTTTACATTCTATCCTGATGGTCCAGGGTATTATTAAGGTCAGAACTTTCTCTAGTAAAGCACAAAGAGCAGCAAAAGATCTGTTCCAAATCTAGCTTATGTTTGTCAGTAATTCAAACCCAGTAAATCTTCAGAGGGGCCCCTTTGAAGATCTTAATCCATCACTGAATGGTTTTGGAAAGCAATCTTTCTGGATTCTCACTTCTAACTATTCTCCAAGGCAAATAACATAAACATGAGCATTTTAGAATGTAAAAAGTAACATCAAGGCAACAGCAAATCTACTTCAAGAAATGTTTTCTTATAATGAATGAGAAGTCAGAAAAGGATCATTTCAATATATTGATAACACACTGTGCATGAAACCCTAATAAACCAGATGCATCCTTTCTAAAAAATAGCAGTTACACAAGGCTATTTTTCACTCCTAACATGGAGCATTGCTTTGTTCTTAGGTCTGTTCAATTTATTTCAATTTTCTTTTGAAAACCCCCACCAAAAAAGGAAATAATAGAAAAATCCCATGGGTGACATGGTAAAAATAGCTCACTGCTAACTGATTTGATTTTAGAATTAGTCAGGGACTAGCAAAAGACTATGTCATGACTCTTTTATACTATTATTAATGATACAGCTATGCTCACAAATCAAATGCAGGGTATCATACAAGAGTTGCTACAGTTTAAGTTACTGTGCTCTGTATTTACTTCTGGGAATGTTGGACAAAGGTCAACTCAAGTTTCATTACTCCTCCTCTTTGGATTTTCCCACACTTCTTTTTCCCACACTTGCATAATTCCAGATAATGCTTGTTTATTTTAAATGTGAATCCAGTGTGGTCAGTAGTATATGGCTCTCCGCCCTTCAATGCAAATGTGACAGGTGGGCAGGACCGGAAGTCCCGCCCCTTCGCTCTGCCCCTTCCCCCTTTTATGGTGTGTGACGTCACCAACCACACCCCCTGACCCCGGTCACGTGGTGCATGACATCAGCAACTCCGCCCCAACCCCGGTCACGTGGTGCATGACATCAGCAACTCCGCCCCTGACCCCGGTCACGTGGTGCGTGACATCAGCAACTCCGCCCCTGACCCCGGACACATGGTGCGTGACATCAGCAACTCCGCCCCTGACCCCAGTCACGTGGTGTGTGACACCAACACCACATGGTTCATGACATCAGAAGGACAACCCAGGCAGACCCTCAAAGCCCAACCCTTCATGCTGCAAGATCTGCCCTAGATCACATGGTGCTGTTATGGCCTATCAGGTCCCTGACCACTAAACAGAATTTGAGAATTT
>NW_005843054.1:429256-429689 GCF_000455745.1 Alligator sinensis
GACATTGTGGAACATCAGCTTGTCGGGGAGTTTTCGGTACCTTTGCTACGTTGTGTCCCGGTCCGTGGAAGCAACAACGAGTTTGTCACCATCACGTATGACAACCCGCATTATGTCCCCATCAGTCAGCATCACATCGACACAATCAACATTGAAGTAAAGACGGATCAGAACAAACACGTCTCATTTCGCTTTGGTAAGGTGATCGTTAAGCTTCACCTACGCCCCCGGAAGACTTTGAGATTTTAAAATAAGTAAAAGTATAATGGTAATGGTAAAAAACTATGGGGACCCTAATTTGTACAGAAATTATTATAAAGCCCAGGCTCGGTATGGCCTTCCCGGATATCATGGGGTACCTGTGTTGTATGGAGCTGGTGTGGGAGGTATATTTCGCAGCCCCTTTAGAAAAGCCGTTCCACTTTTGAGAAGG
>NW_005843055.1:0-4364 GCF_000455745.1 Alligator sinensis
TGGACGAGCTGAGCCCCGAGGCCGTGCGGTTCTGCCAGGAGCTGGGCAGCCAAGCCACGCGGGTATCGGAGGTGCTGAGCACGCGGGACCCGGCCGTGTACCAGGCCATCCAGCAGGGCGTGGAGCGGGTGAACCAGCGCGCCCCGTCCCGCGCCCATCGTGTGCAGAAGTGGGCCCTGCTGCCCAGGGACTTCTCCATCGCCGGTGGGGAGCTGGGTGAGCGCTGGGCACACGGCTCCTGGGACCGGAGCAGGAGCCTGAGAGGGAATGGGGGCGAGGGCTGGATCCTGGCGTGGAGGGGTGCAGCCAGGAGGAGCTGGCCATGCCCAGCCTGACCCCTCCGGCCCGGGGGCCAGGGGGCCTGCCCGGCTTCCACTGCCCACAGCTCCCGGGGCCGCCCCAGCCTCCAGCCGCTCCAGGGCCCTGGGAGCCTCCCTGCAGCCCCTGGGATCTGCCTGCCCCCTGCAGCGATCCTGCCCTCACACAGTGCAGGTGGCGTGCGAGCGCTGGGCTGGGCTGGGCTCGGCCCCTGATCCCTCGGGGCTGACATGGGGCAAGGCCCAGCAGGCCCCTACACCAAGGCTTGCTGGTTTTTGCTGGTGGCCACATGAGGCCAGGAAGGAGTTTTCCCCTCCTGCTAGGCAGTGGCTGGGCTCTGACCATGCCCTTGCCCGTGCCTGTGCCCGTGCCTCTATGGGGCTTAAACGGGCTGGGCCAGTGCTCCTGCGGGACCAACCTGCAGGGTCCTGGCTGCGCTCCTGCACTGGGGCAGGAAGGTGTTCCCCCTGGTCAGACTGGTCTGGACTGGGGGTTTCCTCCTCTCCTGCAGGGGCCTGGCTTGGGCCTGGGGTCTCAGGGCCATCCATGCCCCTTGGCAGCAACAGGACACAGCCCCGTGGCCCATGTCTGGGGCAGGGGTGGGGCTGACGCCGGGGTGGGGACACAGGGTTTGTCCAGGCTGGTCGAGCTCAGGCCAGGCCGGGGGGACATGGCTGCCTCCCGCACTGGCTCTGACTCTTGGCCTGGGTGGCGAAGCTGCCCGTGGTGGTGGGGCCCTGCCAGGCCAGGCTAGGGCAGGGGTATGGGGAGCGGGTCGGGACGGGCAGAGGTTGGGCCCCGGGAGTGGGCCGGGCCCGAGGCAGGCGGCCCAGCCCTGACGCGCTCCCTCTGCTCGGCGGCAGGTCCCACGGCCAAGCTGAAGCGCCGGGTGGTGCTGAGCGCCCATGAGGACATGATCCGCAGCTGCTACCAGGATTAGCACCGGCGCTCACCGCAGCTGTGCCCTCCTCTCCCGAGCCGGCCACCTCTGTGCCTGGCGACGCGCTGCCCTGGCCCCAGCCCTGACCTCCCTAGGGTGCAGCCTCTGCTCCTTCCCTTCCCTTCCCTTCCCTTCCCACCCTGTGGGGCCAGGGCCAGGTGGGGAGGGCAGGGCAGAGCCCTGGGGCACAGGTTGACCTGGTAGGCTCTGATTTCCCAGCCCATCATGGTGTGGGGTTGGAAGGGACCTTGCAGCTGCCTGGCCTCCCCTGCCCTGTGCTGGGCCAGTCCTGATCCCGCCAGACCCTTGACCCACCCCGGCATGCCCAGGCCGACCAGCCCAGCTTCTCCGGCTCCTCTCAGCACGTGGGTCCCCCCTCGTGTGCCGCTGCAGCCCTGCTCTGTGCCCGCCCCGGTCTGGGCTCATCCTGCGGAACGCAGGGCGTGGAGCTACGTGTGCGATTTACATGGGTCCCCCTAAGGATCTCACGCGACAGCATAAGCGCTGCCATTGATGCCTCTGCTGCATGGCTGTCACGTCGGCGGCCCCCAACCTGACGGGTCCCTTCACCACCTCCTGCTCACCGTGGGGCTCTTACACCAGACCCTGGCCTGCGGTCTGGCCACCCCCGCAAGGCACGTGGCACGTGGCTAAGGTGCTGCTGTTACGTGCTGCGTGTGAGTCTGGAGGCGCTGCGCGTCTGGCGTGGCCTCCCCTCAATAAACCCGCGCTGTGCTTCATCCCGCTCTGCCTGTGTTGTCCCTCCGGGGCAGGGGCCAGTGGCAAGGAGGGCAGCGCCTGTGGGGGCCGTGCCGCGCCCCCTCCCAGGGCAGCAGGGTGACTCCCTGCAGGTCCATCCCCCTTGGCCTGGCACATGGAGCAGGATTGTGGCTGCATGGCCCTGGGAGCTGGCAGCTGTGCACATGCAGCCCCGGTGTGCCCCTGCCCTCTCCTGTGGCCCTGTGTCTCATGTACACAGGTTGGTGCTGTGTATGTGCCCCACACACACTGGCTCACATGCGTGCACATATGTGTATGTGAGCAGGTAGCTGATACAGGTGGAAGCCGGGTCCATGCCCTGTGCATATTGGCTGATGCACACGCTCATGTGGGCACTAAAAGCACACCCACGTGCATTGGAGCACTCCCGCACAGGTGCACAGGCAGTTGTGGCACTTCAGGACACCATGGATGTGCCCGTACATGCACAGAGTCCATGCCTGGTGTGCACGGCCCAGCGCTGCCTGCTCCCACTCCAACTCGGGCTCAGGCCCTGGTGCTGCCGTGGCACCAGCCCACGAGGCACGGGCCTGTTTTGTGGTAGGACCGCAGCAGCTGCGCAACGGACCCTTGCTGGGCACAGCTGCAGCTCCCCCAGCAGCTGCTCAGGGCCACTGCCCACCCAGCCTGGCCTGGCCTGGTCCGCTGGCTATGTGGTGCTGCCCGTCCTGCCCCATTCCTGGGTGCAGGCACTTCCCTCCCAATTATTTAATAGATTTCAGAGACATTACGGCTGGAAGGGACCTCAGATCATCGAATCCAGCCCCCTACCCCAGGGGCAGGAAGTCAGCTAGGGTCAAAGGATCCCAGCAAGACAAGCATCCAAATGCTTCTCAAAAGAGTCCAGACTAGGTGCTTGCACCACTCCTGGGGAGAGTCTGTTCCAGGCCTTGGAGGCTCGGACAGTAAAGAAGTTTTTCCTTATGTCCAGCCTAAAACAGTCTTGGAAGAGTTTGTGACCGTTGGACCTTGTCATCCCCTGGGGCGCTCTGCTGATCCTGGTGTACAGCCCTGATGTACTTATAGGCAGCCACCAGGTCCCGTCCCCCCCGAGCCTGCGCTTCTCCAGGCTGAAGAGTCCCATGGGGCTCAGCCTCTCTTCATAAGCCCTGTTCTCCTGCCCTCTGATCATGTGTGTGGCTCCTCTGGACTCTCTCGAGCTTCTCCACGTCCTTCCTAAATTGTGGAGCCCAGAACTGGATGTAGCACTCTAGCTGTGGCCTCACCCAGGTGCAGGAGCCCTGGTCCCTGCTATGCCCTCCCTGGATGCACCAGCACTGCCCCGGGTATGGTCCTGCTTTACCGGGGGCTCTGTGTTCAAGGCCATGGGCAGCGAGCGAGGCCGTGTGGCCATTTATCCAGCAGAGAAGCGCAGGAGCCTCTCTCTGGGGCGACGTGGAGGCAGGATGTGCTCCCAGCCACCCCGTCCCTCGCCAGCTCCTGGGCAGCGCCGTGCACAGCTGGGGGAGAGGGGCGGCATCACGGAGCCACGGCCATGCTTGGCTCTCGGGATCCCCGGCCTGACTCCCCCTCCCTGACCAGCGCCACGTGCTGCCCGGCTCATGCTCCATGTGCCCTGCCGTGGGCATGGCCTGTTCCTTCCCTGCTCGCCCTCGTGGGCATGCGTGCTCAGGGCGCCTGGTGCCCGCTCTGCTGCCAGTGGTAACAGGGACTGAGCGTGTGGTGACCTGTCCTGAGCACCAGAGGTCATAGGTCGGTGAGGTGGCTGGGAACTGTGCCAGGTCTCGGCGGGACAGCGCTCTCAGCGCCTGCAGCTCCGGCTGCCCAGAGCCCAGTTGGCGAGGCCGGCACTGGCGGGGCATGGACGCAGCAGGGGCTGGGCTGGGGGTTGGCAGAGCCGGGAGGGGCTGGGCTGGGGCAGGCACAGGCACTGGGGCCAGGTGCTCGGGGCAGCCAGGCCCCAGCCCCTCCTCCGGGGAGGCCTCCGTGGTCTGTGCCCCGGCTCACTCCGCGTATGGGCAGCGAGGGGTTCATGCACCCCCCAGCCTCCGCCAGCTGGCCCCGCCGCGCTCGTGGCAGCGAAGGGGCTGTGCGCGGCACGGCACGCGTGTGCGCTTCCGCAGCTGGCCCGCGGGGGAGGGCGTCTGGCAGGGGCCGCACGCGGCGCAAGGGGCCCTTTGTTCCTCTCTCCCGGCAGCTGCACAGCAGATGGGGACGGGTGCCGGGGGCCACGGCTCCCCCCCCCCCCCCCCCCCCCCCCCGCGGGGCCTGGCCCCGCGCTCCTGTGCGGGGCCAGGCTCCTGTGCCGGCCGCCCGGCGCAGGTCCCGGCCCGGCTCCTTTGCAGAGGGCTGCACCAGGCCACAC
>NW_005843055.1:5286-5958 GCF_000455745.1 Alligator sinensis
TCTGCCTTGCCGGGGGCGGGGGCGCGCCGGCGGGGTGTCAGGAGAGGCCGGACGGGCCCCGGGGCGGTGCTGGGGACCCCCTGTCCCTGCCCCTTATGCTGCCGTGTCGGGGGGTCCCGTCCCGGGGCGCAGGGCGGGGTGGCGGCCGGAGGATCTGCTCCGCTCGGGATCAGCGCCCCGCACGGGGCAGGACGGGGTTTCCCCGTCACACTGGTCGCACTGGGGGGTTTCCCCACTCAGACTGGTCACACTGGGGCGGTATTCCTGGTCAGACTGGTCGCATTGGGGGTTTTCCCGCTCAGACTGGTCGCACTGGGGAGTGGGGTGTGTTTTGGCTCAGACTGGTCGCACTGTGGGGTTTCTGGGTCAGACTGGTCTGCTCTGGGAGTATTTCTGCTCAGACTGGTCTCACTGGGGGTGGTTTCCCGGTCAGACTGGTCATAGGATCCCAGCAAGATAAGCATCCAGTTTCATCTTGAAGGTGTTCAATGAAGGTGCTTGAACCACCTCCGGTGGCAGGCTGTTCCAGACCTTGGGGGCTTGGACAGTAAAGAAATTCTTCCTTATGTCCAGCCTGAATGGTTTCCCGGTCAGACTGGTCTGCACTGGGAGTATTTCCGCTCAGACTGGGCAGATTCTCCAGGGTCCGTGCCCCCCCGGCCGCAGCAGGAC
>NW_005843055.1:7153-8600 GCF_000455745.1 Alligator sinensis
GCGCCCCCGGCATCCAGCGTCGTGCGTCGGTGCGGGGCGGTCAGCAGACGGCCCCGGCTGCTCTGGCCGGTAGCTCTCAACGGGCGCGTCCTCCAGGACTTTGAGCCCTTTTCAAACCTGGGGACGCCTCGTCCGGTGGCAGCGAGTTCACCTACAGGACGTGTGAAAGAAGCACTTCCTCTGGTTTGATTTCAACCTGCCCCCATAACTTCCCCGCAGCCCTGGTGGAGTATCTGGTGCGGTGGGACCTGGTGGAGAACAGGCCCCGCGCACTGGCCAACGGGCGCGTCCTCCAGGACTTTGAGCCCTTTTCAAACCTGGGGACGCCTCGTCCGGTGGCAGCGAGTTCACCTACAGGACGTGTGAAAGAAGCACTTCCTCTGGTTTGATTTCAACCTGCCCCCATAACTTCCCCGCAGCCCTGGTGGAGTATCTGGTGCGGTGGGACCTGGTGGAGAACAGGCCCCGCGCACTGGCCACATCCTTCAGGATTTCGTAGCCCCCTTTCGCGTCCCCCCGGCCCTCTCCTCTCCAGACTCGCGTCCTAGCCTTCCCTCGTGCGCCAGCACAGCACCTGCTCCAGACCTTGATCTTCCTGCTTGCCCTTCTCTGAACCTTTTCTAAGTCTTCCATGTCCTTTCCGAGGTGCCCAGACCAGGACTGCAGCGTTCAGGATGTGGGCGCGCCATGGGCTTGTATCATGGCATGTCCATGTTTCTGGTTCCCCAGGCTGGTGTGACCAGCCGTGTCGCTTGCTTACCAGGCGAGGCGGTTCTTCTGCTCTGCTCAGCACGGGTGAGGCCTCCCCTGGAGCCCTGTGTCCGTTTTGGGGCCCTGCACGTCACAAGGCACGTGGAACGATTAGGGAGAGTCTGGCGAAGAGCAGACGACATGATGCGGGGCTGGGAGGCAACACTGATGGGGGAAGACTGGAAGACCCGGGATGCTTTAGTCTGGAGAAGAGACGACCGAGGGGAGATTTGATCAGTCTGCAACTCCCTGAAGGCTGATTACGGAGAGGAAGGAGACGGGCTTTCCGTGGCCCCAGGGGACAGGACTAGGGCGGTCAAGCGTTGGAGCAGGCACCCAGAGCAAGTGGGAAATCCTGGTCCCTGGAAACAGGGACGATCCTGCCTTGAGCAGGGGCTGGACTGGATGTGACCTCGGGAGGTCCGTCCCAGCCCGGCTTCCCTGTGATCCGATAAACATTTTATATTGGCTTTTTGGGTCCCCGGTGCACACGGAGCTGCCGTTTCTAGAGCGGTCTCTACAATGACGCCGAGGCCTCTTCACGGAGGCGTGGCAGTCAGGTACGTACTGTGGCGGGCCAGTAGGGGGCGCTCCTGCGTTGAGCCGCCCACCTCCCTGCCCCCGACCACCGTCCAGGCTCCGAGTGCCTCCCTGGGGTGCCTCCCGTCCGGCCGACCCCTTCCCTGGAGCACACCCG
>NW_005843055.1:9086-12730 GCF_000455745.1 Alligator sinensis
AAGCTGCCAATACTGGCTACAAACCGTCCAATCTGCAAAGCATCCCTGGCTACCTGGGCCCGCGCGCAGGGCCGGGTCTTCCCCCCCCTGCCCAGGTGACCAGAGCATCGCCTCCCAGGCGCCAGGCTTTTGTCTGCAGACAAGGAGCGAGATCCCCGCTGTGAGAGATTCAACAGCAGCCTCTCAGGCTGGCTGAGACAGATCTCTGGAGAGGGGCACCGACGGGGCATTTCTGCCACACGTACGCGTTGCGAACGTGCAGTTGAGGCTGCTTTTCGCACGCGAACGACTTTGCACCTGTCACTGCTGAACTTCATCTGCTCCTTCTCTGCCCGCTCACTCAGCTTGGTGAGACCTTTCTGCAGCTCCTTTCCATCCGCTCGGACGTGACCCCAGCGAATAATGTAGTGTTGCTGCGGACGTGGGGAATCCACTGTGCACGCCCTTCTCCAGGTCATTCAGGCACGGTGAACAGACCGAGGCCTGGCACGAGTGCCTGGGGGACCCCACCTTGCCCTTCCTCCATCCTGCAAGGTGCCCATTCCGCTGTACCCTTTGCGTCCTGGCTTTTAACCAGCCCGTCCCCCTCTACCGCGCATCGGGCCACGGGCCAGCCCTCCACGTGCTGTCCTGCCTTCTTGGCGCAGACCTGTGGTCCTGCCGTGCTCCACTCCCTCCTCTGTGCCCTGCTGACCTGGTGGCTCCTGTGCCCTGCTCCCTCCACCCAGACTGACCAGTGCCAGCCACTCTGTCAGGCCCAGGCCAGGGCAGCCAGTGGGGGAAAGCAGCGGGTCTGGGGCTGCCTCATGCGGCATGTGCCGCAGTCCAAGCACTGCTGCAGCAGCCCCGTACGTGACTGCCGAAGCTCCCCCCACCGCCGGGTACAGGCACAGGCTGACCTGGGCGACCTTGAGGGCTGAGCAGTGGAAACAGGATGAAATTCAATAGCACCAGGCGCCTGGTGAGGCACCAGGGCTGATCGCAGCATCTCTGCCTTGAGCTGGGGCCCGTTGCTATGACAGGACGGGTGGGGGGAGAGGGCCAGACGTGCCGCACGGTCTCTGGGCAGCTGGGAGCCAGCAGCGCAGTGCCGCTCTGAGCAGGCCTGTGTGGTCCTGGGCGTGTGAGTGCAGGGCTCCTTCCTGGCTGTGGGCAGTGTGGGCCTCCATCGAGCCCCTCGGCATGTGGCTCTGGTCCCCGGCAGTCAGAGAATGGCACGTGGGTTGGAGCAGGTTTGGGGGGTCGGGAGGGGGAGCCCGCGCTGGCACAAGAGCTGAGGGGGGACCCACAGGCTGGGCATGAGCTGGGCTGGCACCGAGACACGGGGCTGCCCTCGGAGCCGGGAGATCCCACCCGGTCCTGCGCTGGAGCTGGGTCAGTTTACTAGACCTCCGCCCTCCTACTCTCCCCGTGGGGCTTGTGCTGGCAGGGGCTGGCTGGAAGGCCCGAGGGCCCCGTCAGTCCTGGCTGCGTGCGAAGCCACCTGCCCAGCCTGTGGCCCCTTGCTGCACGTGCAGCTGAGCCCGGCCAGGCTGCAGGGAGCGCGGTCCTGGCACCTTCGGAGTCTGTCTGTGCCCAGTCCCCGGGGCCTGTTGGAGCCCTCCCAGCGCGGGCGGCGCCGCCCAGGGCCCCGGTGCCTGAGCAGCTGGTCTCAGGATGGGGGAGGCTGCCTGGGCCTCCCAGTGCCCTTACCTCGGAGAGCTGCAGGGACTGGGGCTGCCTTCCCAGCAGCCGGAGACCAAGGGGGCTCCAGTCTGGTCCCGCGGGGTCTGTGCTGGGGTGCCCAGGGAGAGGAGGGTTACTGGGGCCTGGAGAGGCAGAGCCCGGGTAGGGGTCAGGGCTGGCCAGTGCAGGTAGGGCCAGCGTCTCCCTCATTTCATGGCTCCCTTGCTCCTGCCCCACCCAGCAGCCTGAGCTGGATCCCAGGTGCTGCTCTGGCAGGCTGGGCACCTCGCGGGGCAGCCAGGGCTGGTGGCAGCACCAGCAGTGTGGCAGGGGCTGAGCCCGGGGCAAGGGGTGCATGGGGTCAGGAGAAGCCTGTGACTGCTGCCGGGTGCTCAGAGGTCATGTGTTTGGGGCAGCAAGCCCCCGGATGCCGTGCTTGGCGGGGGTCCCAGCACTGGCCCGTCCCAGCCATGGTCGCATTGCTCTGTGTTCGCAGAGAGCAACCAACGAGCTGGACCAAGTGCCCAGCCCAGAGCTGGGCAGCGAGGGCATCTTCTATCGGCATGGGCACCGTGGGTTGCTCACCCCGCAGCAGTGCGCCTGTCTGGCCGACAGCACCACCATGAAGGACGCCTACCGCAGGCCCGTCCCCACGGGGCTCCCCCGGAGAGGTGAGGCTGGTGGGGGCGAGCAGGCTGCAGTGCACTGGTGCGGGTGCAGGAGGGGCTGCATGTGGGCGCCAGGCCATGCCAATGCAGCATTGCTTCCTGGGGCTGCGTGTGCAGGGACTGCCGGCTCTGTGGCACGGAGCTGCCCTCGGCTCTGGCACAGCTGGCATCTTTCCACTACCGCGGCCCAAGCGCTGCAGCTGTGCACGTGGCTCACATGCCCTGCGCTGGCAGGCATGACAGCTGTGCCACGGCCACGCGGCTGTTTGTGACAGGAAGTGCTGGCGGGGGGCAGGGACAAGCCCTGTGGCATGCGGCAGCCAGCTCGAGAGGGCGTAGGGGTCACAGCCCCTCCCGGACCAGGACCAGGACCCGGGCTGGGGTGGGCCACGGCACTGACAATGTCGCCTTCTCTCCTGGCAGGGCAGCGTGAGGCCATGCTGGAGCTAATGCTGTACCACAAATACAGGCAGGTCGGCTTGCCCTCTGCCCCGTGAGGCTGGCTTGAGGGCTGGCAGGGCTGGCACAGGGCAGGCCCGGTCTCGCTGCCTCCGTTCCCCCTGCCGTGCGCTGGGGCTGAGTCCAGCACAGGCCTACCCCGGCCGCGCTGCGCCAGGGTCAGGGGCACCCAGCCGCAGCTGCCGACCTGGCACCTGTCTCACTGCAGCAGTGAGGAGCGGGTGATAGCGAGCGAGCCCAGCGCCCCATCCCATCCCACACAACCCCCGTGGGGCCAGCTCTGAACCGGGCCGAGCCTGAGAAGCCCGCGGCCCTGCTTCTGTGCTTGTGCTGGACCAGCTGGCACTGCCTGCGAGCCCGAGGCCTTTCCTGCCGCTCTGCCTGCCTGCGAGGGTGGCAGGGCCCAGTGCCGGCCAGATGGGGCAAGCGCGGGGTGGGAGCTGCCTGCTTCCCCCGCTGCAGGCCGCTGGGAGAAGGGTGTGGGGAGCGCGGCAGGCCGCGCAGGGACGGAGGCAGGGGTGCTCAGGGCTGCTAGCGAGCTGGGCTGAGCCCGGGCCGGCAGTGCCAGCTAAACCGGCCGCAGGGAGAGCTGGGCTCGCATGCGGGTTGTGGCTCCAGCACCCACAGGCTTGCTGATATGTAGTAGCTGGGGGGGGCGGGCAGGGAGGAGGAGGAAGGCTGGCTGAGCGGTACTGGCACAAAGGCAAGGGGGTCCAAGTCAGCCCTGCCCGGGCACCCACCACATGGCACCAGCCTGAACGCAGCACCACAGCTGGGCCTCGGTGCAGACCCAGGCCTGGGGCCCACGCAGTGCATCCCTGGGGCCCGGGGCTGGCAGGGGTGGGGTGGGGT
>NW_005843055.1:12766-13030 GCF_000455745.1 Alligator sinensis
TCTTTGCAGGGAGGAGACGCTGAGGGAGCACTGTCCGCGCCCAGCGCCCATGGAGTCGCTCTCCACCATGCACCAGGACTACCGCAGGGAGGGCTTCTGCTCCGCGCCGCCACCCCCCACCCAGGTGAGCCCCTCTGCTCGGCCGCAAGCAGGGCACAGTGCCAGGGGCTGTGCCTCCAACCCCCGGGGACTGCAGGCCCCTGCCCCAGACCCATAGCGATGGGGCTGACAGGAGCTGCGAGGCTCGGCTGGGGCCACCACGGG
>NW_005843055.1:13040-23058 GCF_000455745.1 Alligator sinensis
CGCATGGAGCAGCCCCGCAGCTTCTGGCTGGAGAACGCTGCCCGCATACCTGTAAGTACCTGCTCCCTGCCTGGGGCAAGGGCACCCCCGCAGCCCCCCACTGCCTTTGGTGACGGCCCAGGCTGACCCTGGGGCCATGCCACGACCCCCCAGCGTTGCCTTGCTCCCCTCTCTTCCAGGGCGTCACCAAGCCCCGTGCTGGTGACACCCCGTTCAAGAGGAACGCGGCCTTCTCCACGCCCGTGGAGGACAGCTTGGAGCCGCCGGCTGGCCCGGCCCTGGCACAGCAATAAACCAGTGGGACGGGCCGGCTCATGGGGCAGGGCTGGGGCCCTGCGCGCCCGTGGGGATGGCACCGTCCTGGCACCGTGTCCCCATCGGAGCCGAGGCCCCTCCTGCCACTGACCCTGGGCAAGGTGAGTTCCCGTCAGCTGCTGGCGGCACGAGGCATGAGCTCACAGAAATGTGCTTGGCCCTCGAGCCAAAGCAAACCCCGGGCAGCGAGGACTTCCCAGAAGTGTCCTGAACCCGCTCCAGGGGCCGTGGCAAGGACAGGCACAGCCTGGCAGGGGGTGCTGGGAAGTGGAGCAGCAAGGTCAGCAGGCAGAGGGCACAGCCCCTTCCCGTGGTACCTGGATCGGGTCAAAGAGCTCCCCCCGCTGATCCCCCTAGGTGTTCACGAGGGCCCCCGCGGGGGCTGTGGCAGCCCCCTGCCAGGCCTGAGCCGGGCCGGGCCAAGCCGCCTGCCCCCAGCCCGGTGCTCAGGGTGCCGCCTCCGGCGCACAGATGTGGACTCGCCCGCACACGTTGGGGGAGGTCTGTATTTCACCAAAATAGTGTGCACCGTCTGACTCCTATATTTACAAGGGGGAGCAGGGGTCGTGGCCCATGGGGTATTTACAGTGGGCAGGAGGAGCGTGGGGCGCTTCCTGGGCTGGGGGAGCAGCTGCACTGGCCCCGGCGGTGCCTCCCGCCCCGCTCTGCTGTGGGGCCAGCCTGGGCAGGAGCCCCTGACGCTCGTGGTGGGGGGTTAGCGAGTCCTGAAAAAAAAGCAGGCAAAGTGCCCGGGGGCGGGGGAGGGCGCAGGGCTCGGCCAGCCGAGTGGGGGCAGCAGGGGCTTGGGCCAGCTGAGCCCCAGGGAGGGGAGGAGGGGGCAGTCGGGGCAGGGTCACGGGGAGACTCAGCAGGTGCGCCCCCAGGCTCTGGCCGGTTCCTGCCCGCCCCCGTGCAAGGAAGAGCAGGCACGGGCCCAGGGCTGTGCCACGGTGACGCTGGCTCTGCTGATGCCAGTCAGGGCTGGGTCTGCTCTACCCTGTCCTGGGCGCGGGCACCGGGTGCAGAGCGGCCTGGCGGGCAGGGCGGGCACGGGTCCCGCTGACCTGCAGTCCATCGGCAGCGCGCGGCAGTCAGGGATGGGGCAAGGGCTCCACGGCCGGAGGGCTCAAGCGACCATGTTGTTCTTCCTCTCGCCCAGCAGCCAGTATGTCCGCATCTTCCCCTTCCCCTGCAAGGAAGCACAGCGGGGTCAAGCCCAGTGCCGTGGCACCGCACAGCTTGGCCCGTGCCCCAGATGGGCAGCTCTGTCCCGGCTCCCCTGCCCTCTCCCCCGGCTGGCCAGGCAGCAGCAGGGCTCAGCCCGCTGTGGCGGCCCGGGCACAGGGATGGTGCGATAGGTGTGGGCAGGGCTGGGTGCAGAGACACCCCGACTCCACAAGCACCGGGGATGGGCAGCACACAGTGATTCAGGGAGTCACTGCACTTCCCGGCTCATGGACGCTGATTCCTGCTAATCTCTCCCCTCTGCAGGTGTTAACGACCCTCTCCCCTTGGTTGTGGCCTCAATGTGCCACTGTTCAGACTCCTGTTTCCTGTAGCGTTGCTGTCCCGTTGCCCTCCCTGGTCACCTCTCTCCTATTTCAGGCCCTGGCAATCTCAGGCTTTCGCTAAAAGAAGTAATAACCCGGGTGTAGACGTGACCAACGGTGAAGTATTGGAGGCCTTGTCAAGACGCTCGGGGAGGCCCTGACAGCACAGCCTCCGGGCCCAGGGGCCCCACCTTGGCGTTGCTGACTCGGGTTTGCCTGGCTCGCTGTTTGCTGAAGCTCTATTTGTGACCTAGCAAATTCCTGCATGTTTCACCAGAGAATGTTTGTTTTTGCTTGGATCTGAAACCGCGCACGACAGCGCTGGCCCAGCATCCCGCAGGCAGCCCGCGGCTCTGTAACAGGGCAAAAATGGGTGTTGGGGTCTATGTGAGGACGCACTGCACCTTCTGCCCCGCCGCCCCAAGTCCTAGATGCCCCCCCAGGCATAGCCCATTCCCCAGCCTCCTCCAGCGGCTCTGACGGCCTGTGTGGCTAGCAGGGATTGGGCGCAGCTGGTCCCGTGTCCCTGCTATCCTGGCTGCTAGGTCCCCTGCCTGAGCACCATCCCCTCGAGGGTCTGGGCACCCATGGCCTGCACCCTCGCCGCCCCTGCATGCAGCCAAGGCCCCCCTCATCCCACCTTCATTTCTACGTCCCCGCGCAGCTCCAGCTCGAAGCAGCCAAACTCGTCCAGGACCTCCTTGGTGGTGGAGGAGACGTGGATCTTCAGGGCTGCGCCGGACAAGGTGGGGGTCAGCAGGGCCCTCAGCCAGGGTGAGGGGGCTGAGGCCTGGGCTGCGCCCCAGTGCTGCGGGCTGGGGGCCTGGCACACTGCACATGGCCTGGTGCCCTCCTGGCACCCCCACGATGCCAGGGCTGGGCAAACCGAGGTGCCAGGCCCGGGGGCACTGTCAGGGCTGGGGGCACTGTGCAGGGGACTCACCCTGCCCATTGGACTCCATGCGCGAGGCCGTGTTCACCGTGTCCCCAAAGAGGCAATACCGCGGCATCTTCAGCCCCACGACCCCGGCGCACACTGGGCCTGCCGGACAGACGGATACGTCAGCTCGGCGCTGGCCCAGGCACTGCCCCATGGCACGGGAGGGGAGGGGACCGGGCCGCAGGGTGGCTCACCGGTGTGGATGCCGATGCGCAGGTGCAGCTGGTCACTGGGCCGGTGCCGGATGCGGAAGGTGCGCACGGCGTCGAGCAGCGCCAGCGCCATGCGCACGATCTCGTGGGCGTGCAGCTTGCCGTTGCGCACTGGCAGCCCCGACACCACCATGTAGGCGTCGCCGATCGTCTCCACCTGCGCCCATGGGGGACGGGGGTGAGGGGCTACTGCCTGCTCCTCCCCACCCAGGAGGCGACAGACCCCGGAGACCCCCGCAGGGGCCGAGACAGGTCCGTGCCCCCAACCCGCTCACCTTGTAGACATCGAAGTTGTCGATGATGGCGTCAAAGCAGGTGTACAGGTCGTTCAGCAGCGTCACCACCTGGGGCACAGGAGCTGGGGCTGAGCGGGACTTTCCACATCTGGAGACCCACTCAGCCCCGCGGGTGCCGGCAACTGGGCCCCGGCCACGTCCAAGCCAGCCCAGCCACGCACCCAGAGCCCAGGGAGCGACCTGCCCGCGTGTACCTGCATGGGGGTGCTCTCCGCCGACAGCGCTGTGAAGCCAACGATGTCACTGAAGTAGATGGTGACGCTGTCAAAGGCCTCGGCCTGCACCGTCTCCCCGCGCTTCAGCTGCTCGGCCACGGAGCTGCGGGGCGGAAAGGAAAGTGGCTGGGGCTGTCCGGAGCTGCAATCCTGATCCCTGGTGCCGGGTCGCAGCCATCACCCAAGCGCTCCCAGAGCCGCGCACATACAGAAGTGACAGCACCCCCAGTGCTGCAGGGACACAGCGAAGCCTGGCCCCTGCTCCAGGCATCAGCCCTGTCCAAACTGCCCTGCGCACGCCCTTGTCTGACCAGACCCGGACCCTGACCCTAACCCTGCGCGGTCAACCTGGACACGGCGTTACAGAAAATCCCACTGCCGTGAGCTGGAAGGGACCCCAGGGGTCGCATCCAGTCCAAACCCGAGGCAGGATCAGCCCTGACAAACCCGGTGCCCGAGCTCAGAGCAGGACGACACCGTCACCCTGACACAGCCCCGGGCAGCGCCCCTGCCCCACAGCCACCAACGTCCTGCTGCTGCCAGGGGGGTCGTGGGTGCCCGAGACCCCAGGCCAAGGCCGTGTCCCCGCTGCAGGGGGAGGGGAAACCCCCAGTGTGGACTGGGATGAGCAGGGGGGAAATCCCGTCCTGCCCGAGTGCAGGGGTCAGACCCTCCAGCCAGGACCCTGCAGATTGGTCCCAGCAGCACTGGCCCGTCCCCATCCCGGCCTGGGCTGCACCCAGCTGATAAAGAAGGAAAAAACCCAACATCGGTAGCAATAGGAGCAGGGGAAAATCCCTTCCAGGCCCATGGGGCCACCAGCAAAGCCCCAGAGCCTGGGGCAGCCACGCACCAGGCAGCCTGGGCACAGCAAGCAGAGCCACCCCTCAGCCCCCTCCCTGCACAGCCAGGGCTGCCGCTGTGCTCCCCCCTAACCCTAACCCTAACCTCCTTATTTAAACGCGGAGCCCAAAAGTGCACCCAGTGTCCAGGGGAGGCCAGACTAGCGCTGCGCAGAGGCACTATCACCTCCTGTGCGTTGCACCTAATGCTTCTACCGATGCAGCCCCTCCATGCAGTCCCCCGGGGGCTTGGCTGGGGGGTCCCCAGGGGCAGTCAAGGCCCCAGCTGGGCAGCACAATGTCCCCAGGGGCTCCCAGTGCTATGCTGGGCACCTGCTGCTCTCACCACCCCTCCACTCCCAGCCCCCCCAGCGCCTGCGTGGGGGTGCACACGTGTGCATGCATGCGTGCACAGCCGTGCCAGGCCAGGGACCAAAGCTCCTGCAGGACGGGTGGCCTCGGGACTGCTGCGCCACAGCCACCTGCACCTCCACCCCGGTCAGCGCGGCCCACGCTGGGCCCCCCTGGCCCTGGCCCCAGCCCCAGGCTCTGGCACACACGCGTGGCCCCCCAGGATCTGATGCACCCGCTTGGGCCCGTGCTCACTGGGGCAGGATCTGGTAGAGCAGGTTCTCGGCCCTGCGCTTCTCCTCCAGGTAGGCCTGCGTCCGTTCCTCCACCAGCTTCTCCAGGTTGTTGGCGTACTGCTCCATGCGCGACAGCAGGTTGTCCAGGATGCTGGTGCTGCCCTCCCTGCGGGGGTAGGGGCATCAGGGGGCCCCATGCCCACGACACGGGAGCCAGGACCTGCCCTAGGCGCTGCAGGGCCCCATTTCTGCTGCCCCCAATGCCCCTGCCCTGCAAACTCGGCCCCACACCACCCCCGTGCTTGTGCGGCCCCAGGCTGCTGCCCCCCCAGGAAACACCCAGCTCCGTGGGGCACGGCCCCCAGCCCCGCCACGCTGCACACAGCCATGGTCCCAGCTCAGCTCTCCCTAAGGGGCAGGCGGGCAGCTTCAGGACTATCTTCGCCCCCGCCCCCCAGACGGCTCCTGGATGGGGCATGGGCAATGCCCGCCCCTCCACGGGACAGGGGGGCACATATAAAGGCCCCAGGTGGGGACCCCACGTGGCACACCACAATGTCCACCCTAGGGGTGACTGTTGCGGGGGGGGGGCAATGCCCAATCCCCCTCCCCTGCATCTCCGCGCTACCCCCACCCTGCGGCACTCTACCCCCCCGTCCCCCGCATCCTGCCCTCTGCTCCTCAGGCTGCCTCCGGGTCACTGGGGGGCACAAGCCCCTGCTGCACAGCCCCAGCCCATGCCAGGCACCCACTTGTTGAAGCGGCGGATGAAGACCTTGACCTGGCTGAAGTCGGGGCGCTCGGCCGGCTCCTGGGCCCAGCAGCGCTCCATGAGCAGGGCCAGCTCCTCGCTGTGCGCGCCCAGGTCGATGGAGGGCCGGAAGAACGGCGCCTGGCTGTGCCGCACCTTCTGCACGATCTCTGCGGGGCAACGGGGGCGTCAACGCGGGGGCCAGGACCCGGGCGGGGCTGGATGGGGCCTGCCTCGGCCGACTGGGGAGACACCGCCGCCCTGTCCCCCCCGTCTCACCCTTGGGACTCAGGTCCATGCCCTCGACGTAGAAGGGGCCGTTGCGCAGGGCGATCTCCTGCAGGATGACACCGAAGCTGTAGACGTCGGCCTTCTGCATGCCCTGGGTGGGCAGCTGCCCCTTCTGCAGCAGCTCGGGCGCCGTCCACAGCTTCTCTGCCAGGACAGGGCATGGCGCGGTCAGCGGGACTCGGGGAGGCGACCCCTCCCTGCCCCCAGCTCCGAACCCAAGGGCTGTGACCCCCCTGCCCCCCGTGGCACAGCTCAGGGACCCCTCCGGAGGGCTATGACCCCGTCCACCCCGACGAAGCCCTGCAAGGGGGCACATCCTGCCCCACACAGGACCATGAGGGGGCTGCGCCCCGGCTGGGCGCTGCATGGGGCACCGGCTGCATCCTGCCCCATGGGCGGGCAGAGGCTGCGGGAATTGGGCGCCCGGGGCAGCACTCACTGGCGTAGAGCGCGTGGGCATCGTCGGCGTCGGGCGTGGCGCGGAAGCTGGCCAGTCCGTAGTCGGTGATCTTGAGCACGAAGCGGCTGTCCACCACGCAGTTGGACGACTTGAGGCTGCCGTGGTGCCCGATGATGCTGTTGTGCAGGAAGGCCATGCCCTGCGCCGGGTGGACATGCGGTGAGGACCAGGCTCCTGGCCCAGTGGGACCCCATGATCCCCCTTCATGGGGAGACTGAGCCCGTCCGGGGGAGATCCCATCCCCATCCCCATCCCCATCCCCTGGGCACCAGAGTGTGCCCCCGGGGCACGTGGCTGCAGGTGCCCGCCCGGCTGCGCCTGCTCGTTACCTTGACGATGTCGTTGATGAGCGAGTAGCGGAACATCCAGTCCAGGTTGATGCTCTCGTTCTCCAGGATGTCCTGGAGGCGGCGAGGGGGACACGTCAGGCGTGCAGCAGGGGCCCCGCCCCACGGGAAACCTCAGCCACTGGCACCACGACCACAGCAGACACGGCCCCAAACCCAGCGCTCAGATCGGTCCCTGCATCCACCGCACTGGTGCCAGTGCCAAGGACAGAGCCCCCTGCCCGTGTCCCCAGGGCTGTATCAGTCTTGGCCACGACGCTGCCTTTGGAGCAGGTGTCTAGCAATGTCCGCCACAGCCCCAGAGGCCCTGCTTGCAGCTGGCGAGAGCCCAGGCCAGTCTTTCGCCCTAACACCTGTCCTCTCCCAGTCTGCTGGACTCCACCTCAACCAACAAGAGTTATTAAAAATGAATGCCAGAGATCTCTTCGGCCAACTCTTTTAGGACTCTTGAGTGGGGGAGACCAGAAGGGGGATTTTAAACCCTCTCTTCCTTGTGTACATTGGTCAACACCCTCCCTGCTCCTAATGCCTTGGGAAGAGGCTCCTCATCCCCACGTGACAGACTTCCTTCTGCTTCCTCCAAACAAAGCAACAAGGGGTTTCTTCATCCTTATCTTGGTACCACCCTGTCTCAGCATAAGGGCTGCCTTCGCCCCTGACACGCTTCAGGCACCTCGTCTTCCCGAGGCCAAAAGCTGAAGATTTCCCGCCCGTGGCCTTTGGCTTCCCTTGCTCATTTCCTATGCTGCCTTTCCTCCCCCACTGGCTATTTCTGCTGGCCCTTCCCTTCACACTGAGCCCGGGCAGGCCGCGGCCGGGGGACCTGGACATGCCAGGGCTGCAGGGGCGAGTCGCCGTGCCCGGCCCGAGATGGAAGTCACCGCGAGCCCCTGACCCGCGCACCTGCAGGCTGCCCCGCGGGCAGTACTCCGTCACGATGCAGAGGTTGGGCGGGTCGATGCAGGCCCCGATGAAGCGGGTCAGGTGGTTGAACTGGATGTCCCGCATCTGCAGTGCAAACAGAGCCAGGCAGCCCCTCAGAGCCCGCTCGGGGTGCTCAGCGCCCCACAGCCCCGACGTGCGACGGTACAGCTACGGCTCAGGGATAAAGGGAGGGGGGGACGCAGGTGTGCATGCATGTGCAGGTCTCCGGGTGCATGCATGGCTGCATGACTGCAGGTGCACGCGTGTGGCTGCATGTGTTTCTTGCACAGCGAGTGAGGCTGGAGGCCCCAGGGATCATGCGCATGGTCCATGGCTGCAGCCATATTCCCCCTGTGGTCCCTGAGGGTCACAGCCGGCCCCCACCCACCCTCTCCGCACCACAGATGTGCAGGCTGGGACCGCCGCATGCCCTGACCCCTCAGCCCGGAGCCGTGGCCCCTGCCCCTCCTGCACCCTTGGCCGGGAGCTCGCAGCCCCCAGGACCTACGTGCTTCAGTTCGAAGAGTATCTGCCTCGTCAGCTCGATCCGCTTCTTGTTGACATGCTTGATGGCCACGACGTTCCCCTGGGGAGCAGGGGGCAGGCAGAGTCAGCGCCGCAGCAGCGGGGTTCAGGGCTGGATGGGAGCACGCGGGGAGGATGGGGAGCAGGGTGCCAGGATGGGGGTGGGGTGGGGTGGGGTGGGGGCACCGCCGGGGCCCAACACTGACCTTGAAGTGTCCGGTGTTGGCAAAGACCTGGTACTTGCCGTGGGCCGTCATCAGGGAGCCGTAGCTGGAGCCGCGCTGCCAGGGAGGAACCGTGAGGGCTGTGTGGGCCCCGGGGTGCAGGGAAGGGAGGAGACGATGCAGCCGCCAGCACCCACGTGCGAGACGGAGCTGCCGGGCGCAGCAGCTCAGCAGAGCTCAGACCGGGGCGCAGGGGGGCACGGAGCTCCTGCAGCCAGAGCCAGGACTGGCCCCACCGCCGGCGACCGGCCTGGCCGGGCCCGATCCTGCAGGGCAAGCCCAGCCGGGGCAGCGGCGAAGGGGGTGCCAGGCAGGCACCAGTGGGTGGTGGCCCCCGAGCTGGACAGGGGCGTCTGGGGTCGGTGGGGAGGGCAGGGCAGGGCCCTGTGGGGCTGGCACAGGGCACAGCTCCACGGCATGGCCCAGGCAGTGTTAGTGGGGGTTACTCCGCGGGGGAGCTCCACGCAGGTGCTAACGAGGTGCAGGGCTGGCTGGGGCGGGGGTCGGGGTCAGGCGGTGGTGCAAGGCCCGGGGGTGCAGAGGGTGGCAGGGGCAGCCCAGGGCACGGGGGCTCACCAGGGAGAGCGTGAGCCGGCTGCCAGCCCCTTTGTGGCAGCGGTCGGTGCTCCCGAACTGCAGCTCGTCCCAGCGGATGCGCCACAGCATGCTGGCCAGCTCCTTCTCCAGCATCAGCTTCCTGGGGACCCAGCCAGTCAGGGCTTCTGCCAGGCCTGCCCCCAGGCCCAGGACACCCCTGAGCCCCCAGCCCAGCTCCACACGGCTCCTGGGGCTGGGACCCGCCAGAGGCTGTGGAGGGAACTGGCAGCACTGGGCCGGCGTGTGGGAGAGGCTGGGCCCCCGGCTCCTCCAGGCCAATGCAGCCAGACAGCAACAACGTACGTGTGTATGTGTGTGTGCACCGTATACACACACACGAGGCTGGCAGCGTGTGCATGCACACGGGCACAAGCGGGAAGCAGCCCCAGGAGCCCTGTGGAGATTGGGGCAGTGAGTGCCCCCCCACGACTCACCTGAAAATCAGGAAGCTGGAGATGCCGAAGATGACGAAGGTGAGGCCCGTGCCCAGGGCCACGATGGCCAGCGTGGACAGGGGGGCTGGGGAGGAGAGCGTGTCACAGGGCTGGCCCAGCTGTGGGGCGGGGGCCGGGCTGAGGGCAGGACCAGCGCCGGAGGCTCCAGCACCACGAGCCGTGACGCCCACCCAGGTCTGGTTAGCGTGGCTGCTAGGCCCGCGGGCAGGCTACTTAGCCCCGTGGCCAGCAGAGCCGACGAGCCCCCGGGAGCCGAGCTGTGCTCAAGGCAGACCCGGGGCAGATGAAGGGCAATGCCCTTCCCCTGGGGGAAACCTGCCCGGGGGGCAGCCCGGCGGGGCAGGGGCAGGGGCAGCGCTCACTTCGGTCACAGGAGGGGTCGTCGACGTCGAAGACGCAGGGGGGGTTGTCCAGGGGGGGCGCGCCCTTCACCCAGGGAATGGGCCGCAGCCAGACGATCTGCTTCTCCGCGCCCACGCAGTGCCCC
>NW_005843055.1:23204-30715 GCF_000455745.1 Alligator sinensis
GGTGCGGCCCCTGCGCCGGCCCCCCCCCGGGGGGCATGACGCCAGCCCCCTCCGTGCCCCCAGCCCCATCCGGCCCCGGCCCCAGGCTGCTACCCTGGAACTTGCGGTTGCGCATCTTCTGCAGGATGCGGGTGGTGTCCTTCTTGGAGCTGCCCTCGCTCAGCGTCTCGGTCAGCGCCATGGCATACAGCAGCACCCCGTCGTGGAAGCAGCCCGCCACCAGGTTCATCTGCACGCGGGGAGCGCACGTCAGCGCCGCCAGCTCCACACGGCCACACACACCCGGGCACAGCCCTGGATGGCCCCTCCATACGCAGACATGGCCCAGACACCTGGACACGGCTCCACGTGGCTCCCCCATGCCTGGCCATGGCCCTGACATGACCCCCTCCATGCCTGGACATGGCCCTGACACGGTCCAACATGGTTGGACATGGCCCCACATGCCTGGATATGGTTGTTCACATCTGAACACGACTGTGACACCCCCCCGCCCCATGCCTGAACATGGCCCTGACATGGTCACACACACCTAGACATGGCCCCACATGCCTGGACATGGCTGTGACATGGCCCCAGGCACCTAGCCACAGCCCCCCTGCCTGGACCAAGCTTCACACGCCTGGACACGGCCCCGGCACAGCCCCACCATGCTTGGACACGGCTCCAACATGCCCAGACGTGGCTCCACCTGCCGTGTCATGACCTTAACCTGGCCCCAAGCCCCTGGACGCTGCCCTGTGGACTCTGTGGGCCCCGGCAGGACCCCTGGCAGGCCCTGGGCGCCCACCCGGTCCCTGCACGGTCACGGCCGTGCTCCCCAGGAGGCAGCAGAAGAGGACTGCGAGGGCGAGGGCAGGAGCGGGCAGGGGGGGTCCCGCCACAAGCCAGCACCACGTGGTCCTGACTGCCCACGGGGCCGGGGGCGCCGAGCAGCAGGGAAAGGAGCCAGGACTCCTGGGCTGTCCTGCTGGCCCCGCCGCACACCTGGGCAAGTCCCTTCCCCACTCTCGGTCCCCTGCGCGGGAGGGGAGAGCAGTGACCTTGAGGACAGAGCAAGAGCAAGGGGATGAAATTCAATCGCACCCAGCGCAGTCATGTGCTCCGGCCGGCCGGCCGGGACTCGGAGCAGGGCAGGGAGGAGGCGCCGGCTCCAGGCACAGGCCCCAGTCATGGGGGCTGGGCACAGCTGGGCAGAGGCAGCCGTGGTGCCAGGACACACGCAAGGCAGCACTGGGGCAGAGCGGGGTGGCGTGGATGCCCCCAGAGCCCCGGACCCCCGACGCCAGTCAGTGCACCTGCGGGAGCTGCCCAGCCACGGGGAGACCCTGGGGCCCCCCCCCAATGCCCCCACCCAGCCCCACGGGTGGCAGTGGGCGTCCTCTGTGCTGAGTCCCGGGCGGGAAGGGCTGTTTGGCACCACGGCAGCCTCTGCCCCATCCAGACCCCTACAGCCCAGCACGGACAGACGGGTCGGGGCACGGCGTGGCCCGGCCCCCCTCACCAGTGAGTAGTTGAGCTCCACGCCAAAGTCCTCCTTGGCCCGCTGGATCAGCTGGGTCTGGAAGTGCTGGTACTCGGGCGTCTGCGGCTCGTGGTACGTGATCACCAGCACCGTCTGCAACACGGAGCACGGGCCTCAGGCGCAGCACAGGTGCCTGAAACCCGGTCCCCAGATCCCCCTCGGCCCCTGATCCCACCTCCCGCTTCTGGAGGCATATGGGGAGGATGCGAGGGCGTGCAGGACCATAGTCAGAGACAAGAAGGGCTGGAAGGGAGCTCAGACGGTCACATCTAGTCCAGCCCCCTGCTCCAAGCAGGACCGGCCCCAACTACATCATCCCGGCCAAGGCTTTGTTGAGTTGGGTCTTCAAAACCTCCAAGGATGGAGAGTCCACCACTTTTCTGGGGAGCCTGTTCCAGTGCTTCACTACCTTCCTCATGAGAAATTTTTTCCTAATATCCAAACTAAACTCCCTTTGCTGCAGCTTGAGCCCATTGCTCCTTGTCCTGTCGTGTGCCCCCACTGAGAAGAGTCCAGCTCCATCCTCTTTGCAGCCTCGGCAGGGAGGTGAAGGCTGCTATTCAATCCCCCTCGGTCTTCTCTTCTGCAGACTCAATCAGCCCAGTTCCCTTGGCCTCTCCTCACCAGTCATGCCTCCAGCCCCACAACCATTTCCATTGCCCTCCCCTGGACTCTCTCCAACGTGTCCACATCCTTTCTGCAGTGGGGGCCACAGCTGGACACAGGACTCCAGATGTGACCTCCCCAGTGCTGAATAGAGGGGAAGAATCACTGCCCTCGATCTGGTGGCACCGCTCATACCGATGCAGCCCAGGATGCCGGTCGCCTTCCTGGCACCAAGGGCACACTGCTGGCTCCTGTCCAGCTTCTGTCCCATCCCCCCAGGTCCTTTTCTGCAGAGCTGCTGCCCAGCCACGTCCCCACGCATCAGTCCTGCCCCATCCTTGCAAGAACAGCGCGGGCGGTACCTGGAAGGCCTGGCGCAGCCCCGGCTCCTGGCTCTCGTTGTTCTGCCAGGGCATGAAGGCGCCGCGGGTGGCGTCAGCCCGCAGGCTCTCCCCGAAAACGTCCACGTAGAAGAAGACGTAATCGCCATTGGTCAGGTTCTCGCGCTGCGCCAGAGTCATCACCCGGTGCAGCATCTCCAGCGGGCCGCAGATGTAGATCACTGCCAGGGGGCAGGGGACGGGGCGTCAGGCATCGCCGGCCGGGGCAGGGCCCTCCCCAGGGCTCCAAGCTGCTACCCAGGATCCCAAGGGGAGAGTGTCCCCAGAGCCTCCCCATCACCCTGCACTGGGACTGCCCCTGCCCAGCCAGGTCACGCCAGGCCAGCCCTGGAGACGGGGATCACCTTGAGCTCAAGGGCATGGGGGTGGGTCGCAGCGTGACAGCAACCCGCCTCCTGGAAGACCTCCACCCAGCATGGAGCCCCCAGGGAACAGCCCCAAGATGCCCGTGGGCACAGCCCATCCATGCACCCGTTCCCTGGCTGAGGCTCCGTGTCGCGGTGGCCCCCAGCCCCAGCGGGTCCCTGGCCCTGCTTCCCCCCATGGGACATCCCGGGATGGTCCCCGTGCACAGGGGGAAGTGGCTCCCGCTCTGGCCCAGGCCCTAGCGGGTCCCAGGGAGCCCGGCTGTCTGTGCTGGGAGCACGTCTGGGCGGCAAAAGCGGTCAGAGGCGGCTGCGGGGGCTTTGCTGTCTCCAGCCGCTGCTGCCAGAGATTAGCTGAGGTCGAGGGATTTGCTTTGGCTGCAGCCCGGGGGCCGGGCTCTGGGGCTGCTGGGGGAGGAAAACCACCTGGTCAGGGGCAGGGGCCCAGCACAGAAGCTCGGCTGGGACCAGCACCGGAGCCGGAGCTGGACCAAGGCGTGCGTGTCCCCTCCCGGCTCAGGCACTGGACGCCCCAGCCCAGCCCAGCCCAGCCCCTCCCTGGGCCCTGGCACCCCCAGGCAGCCTGGCACCGGTGCCCCGGCCCCAAGGACGGAGGCTTGCCAGGTCCTGGCGCAGGGGGAAGGTCCAGAGCCCTGACCCCGCACCCAGTGGGCCGATCCCGGAGCGGCCCCCACCGCTGCCCTCCCTACCCGGTGCCCGGCATGGAGAGGAGACGTCCAATGCGAGGCCCCGGGGGCTGGACATGTTTGGGCTGGGGGTGCAAGGCCAGGACACAGCAAGGGGCCCCCGGAGGCCCCGGCCTGGCTGTCTCTGTGGGGATCTGTCCTGGCGCAGCCTGAGCCCCAGACTGGACGTGGGCAACTGGCCCCAGCCCGATGCCCCCCACGCCTCCGTGACAGATTGTGGCTGTGGAGCGTGAGAGCTGGGCGGCCCCCTCCGTGCCCGGCAGTCCCCAGGGGCTGCCCTCGTGGAAATCCCAGTGCCCTTCACCCAGGCAGTGCCCTGGGACAACCCCCAGGCTACAAGATGTGGGGAGGCCCAGGGAGGTGGGAATTAGGAACGGGGGAGCAGGGATGTTCCCCCAATCCTCAGAGAACATCCCCGCTGTCAGCCCCACGCTGCCGCATGCTATGAACATGCACACGCCTGTGAGCCCCATGTCCCACATGCATGTGCACTCGCTGCTGTGCCCCCTGCGTGCCCCCTGCGCACACCTGTCTCGCCTCCATCACCTTCCTGGCTGCTCCTGGTGACAGGGCCGGGACGCAGCTTTTCTGTCCGTGTCCTTGTCCTGCTGGAGCAGCCCCCACCCGCACCCCCTCCTCTCCCCGCACATCCGTCCGTCTCTCCAGGGCCCTTTGCCCAGGTCCGAGCCCCTGTCAGCGCCGCGGAGAAGGAACGTGACCAGGATGGAGCCTGGGCTCGGATCCAGACAGACCCGCAGCCTTGCCGGCCCCCTCCCCTAAACCCACAGCACGTGGTCAAGCCAGTTCCTCATGCCCCTTCCCCGCCGGCCCCGGCGCCAGCCTGCTGCTCACTCCCCACCCGGGTGCCCCCGCATGCCGGAGCCCCTGCCCTGGGTCCGCCGCTCTCCCCCAGCTCCGGCCTCACGCCGTGCCCCCCACAGGAAGCTCTGGCTTCTCTGGCACTCGGCGCCTGCCCCCTCCCCCTGCGACCCGGGAGGACCGAGCTGCAGACACACCAGAGCCCGGCTGCCGCCTGCCGCACGGCCCTGCCGGGGTTTGCTGCTTTGTGCTGCCAGCCGTGCCGGGCTGCCAGGCCAGTGCTAGCTGCGCAGGGGCTAGGCCCGCGGCGAGGTGGCCCCTCGACCAGAGCAGCCCTCCCTGCCAGCTTCGTGGTGCCCAGAGGAGCCCGTGGGCAAGGCCCACCGGCACCAGGCCGTGCTACGGAGCTTGTCCTTGCCACCCAGGCCCCACGGCTGCGGCAGCCCCACGTTTGGGGGAGGGGGTCTGAGCACAGTGACCGTGCCCCCCAGGGTGACTTGGGCCGGGGCCGGCGGCTGGGGGAAGAGGCCGAGGCCGCCAGGGAGTCCCTGGCAGAGGCCGCCAGGCTCCGAGCGGCAGGAAAACATGTTTGGGTTTGTGGTCCTGCAGCCGGCGCGCGCAGGCTCCCAGCCCGCCCCTCTGCCGCACGGCGCTAATTGGAAACAGAGGGCGTCTCTGCTGGCAGGAAGGGGCGGCCGGGGCCCCAGCCGGGCCTGATCCCCAGGGCAGCGCGCCTGTGCCCCCTGCACCGCGCCGGGGCCTCACTGCTGCTCCGTGCCCGAGAGGGGCCGAAACCCCCGACCGGGGCCCCCTTCATCCTGCCAGAAAGCAGCCAGCGCCCCCCCTCCAGCAGCGCCATCGGAGCTGGGCTGGCAGGGGCCGGGGATTGAGCAAGGCAGGGGAGGAGGCGGCGGCAGGAATGTCACACCGTGGTGCTGCCCTGCACACGGCGCACACATGCACATGCACACGCACACGCAGGGCCCCAGACGTGTGGGGGCGGGGGCGGGTGCTGGATGGGCAGGCGCCTGCCCAGCTGAGCCGGGGTCAGGGCTCGCTGATGTGCGTCACGTGTGTCTCCTAACAGCCTCCCGGGCCTGGCAGCAGCTGGGCCCGGGGGGAGGGCACGGGGAGAGCAGAGGGGCAGCGCTCACACTGGGCGCAGCGGCTAGGGAGGCTCCTTTCCTCCAAGGATTAGCCCAACCCTTTTGGGAAGCTGAGGGTGCAGCCGGATTCACCAAGGGGCTGGACACGAGCTCGGAGGAAAGGGGCATGGGGAGCTAAGGGGCAGGGAGCGAGGGGCACGGCCTCTGCATCAGACCTGCCTGGACCCTCAATGCTGGAGGCTGCAAGGGAGAGAGGAACAAACCGTAGTCAGACCCCGGTCACTCTCCCTTCAGCCTCCGCTCTCTGCCGCTGTGGCACACCAGAGACAGGACAAGGCGGACCTGGGGTCAGACCCAGTCCATGACAGATCCTGCGCTCTTAGTCACGGCCATGGCAGCCATGCACACAGCCAGAGACCACGTCCCCCCAACACCCTCCTGGATCCCACGTGTACACCGACTCCACCGTGCCCCCCACACCTGCAGTGACGGCTGTCACGGCTCCCCTTACACACACACCACCCCCATCACAGCCCCCCCTGCCCGGCCCTGTGCTCCGGCGAGGCGAAGGGTCGCTGTCGCCTGCCACCCCCACCCCTGCCGCCGGCGGCCGTGTTGCCTCTGCACCGACTGGCTCACGGGGTACAGGCTCCCTCCCCGGCACACAGTGTCCCTCAGCTAATCTGGGCTGGCTGA
The DNA here is from genome assembly GCF_000455745.1 of Alligator sinensis. NCBI lineage: Eukaryota > Metazoa > Chordata > Crocodylia > Alligatoridae > Alligator > Alligator sinensis. Next base: position 29,430 of record NW_005843055.1, read on the forward strand.
GCCTGCAGCAGGGAACGTGCCACATCCGTGCCTGGCTGAGAGCTGGCACGAGCCAGGCCTGGAGGAAGACACCCACCACCACGGCGTCCTCTGTGCCAGGCCCCAGCACCATGCCCCCATAGACCGCCCCAGGGCAAGGGACCTGCATGTGGCTCAAGGGCAGGCCCGCTAGCCCAGCTGGGTCCCAGGACAGGACTGGCTCATCCCAGGGCCCTGGCACCTCTGCTGCCCAACGCGCTGGGTGCCAGTCCCACAACCCTGGCCTGGCTGCGTCTCCCTGTTTCTCCCCCACCCCATGGTCCCTGGCACCTGGTCTTGGCTTTGGCATGTCTTGTGGCCTTTGACCCTGGGTGCGATGTCCTGGTGACAGACCCTCAGCCCCAACCTTGGCCTGGCATCTTGGGCTTGCCTCTGGCTGCCCTGCTCTGCGCTCCCTGGCTCCCAGCGGCTCTAGCCACTGGACTGAGACTCCAGCTGACCGTGACTGTGAGCACCAACACCCTGCCTACTGTGTCTGGACCCTGGCCTGAGCCTTTGGCATGGCACGCGGCCCCCGGCATCCCCACGCACCATAGCAGGCCCCCGCCCCAGAGGGCAGCAATGGATCCTGGCACCTGCCATGGAGAACGATTCAGGACTGACACCAAGTGGGAAGCCCTGGCCGAGACCAGCAGTGTCAGCCTCGCGCCGTGTTTGTGCTTCTAGGCTCTCACGTTGCAGAAGCACAGGACCCCAGAGCCCAGGGTGGCAGATGTCTAGCCCAACCCCTGCCCGAGGCAGGATCAGTCCCATCCAAACCGACACGGGGGCTGGGTACCACGAGCCCAGGGGATGCACTAGGACACTTGTCCCTGCCCTGTGCTCAGCACCGCTTTGTGCTCAGCACGGGCAGGCTGGGGAGCAGCTGGGAGCTGCGCAGGAGATGGCGTACATTTAAAACTGATTTACTAAACGCGGACCGGCTGTTTACTTGGCCCCCAGTCAACCAAGCAAACAGGCTGTGCCTGGTCACCAGGGCCAACTTGGTTTTAGAGCCAGCGGATCTTAGCTGCCCCCTCCACCCACAGCCTGGAGAGGAGGAGGAGGAGGAGGGGGAAGGCTTCCTGCTTTTCCAACTCCCACCTGGACTCCAGGCTCTGAAGGCCCTGGTGTCAGCGCCCGTGGCTGGAGACCCCAGGCGAGGACATGGCTGCCCTGGACCAAGCACTGCGGCTCTGGGGGGCACGGGCCTGGTGCCAGGACCCTCCGTGACGCCTTGGCTCCCGTGCTGTGGGGCGGGGCGGGGG
>NW_005843055.1:32528-34564 GCF_000455745.1 Alligator sinensis
GGCCGGCTGCATGGCGTGCCGGCCGGCCCCTCGTAAAACCAGCAGCAGCAGACGCCAGTGAGCCCCAGCGCCGTCCGCCTGCTAGGCCCTGCCGCAGCCACACGTCCCGGTGTCGGGGGTCCGGGCTGGGCCAGGGCAGCGTGACAGGCCCGCTGGCACACGGTCCCCATGACCCAGACATGTGGGACAGGGTGGCACTGGTGGGCAGCGAGCAGGCAGGAGGCCAGGGGAGCTGGGGGCAGGAGCTGGGGTGGAAGAGGGGCCGTGTGTCATGGGGCATTGGGGGACCTACTCTGCAGTTCAGGGGGCACATGCGGAACAGGCCCGGGGGTTATTTCTATCCCTCGATGCCTGCTCTGGCACAGGCCAGTGGGCCTGGGGGGCTGGTGTGTGCCATCGGGTGTGCGCCATCCCAGTGGGGCTGGCAGGTGCCATCAGGCACAGGCGGGGGATGCTGCAGCCCGGCCGTGTCCCTGCCTGGCGGTGCACCGTAGTGTAGAGCAGCGGGTCCCTGCAGTCACCCCCACGTAGGGGCCCTGCACGAGCCCAGCACGGGGTCTGCTGGGAACAGAGCCGCTGGATCGGGTCCTGACCCCCGGGGGCGGAGATTCCCACTCCAGGAGTCCTGGCACCTGGCCCAGGTGAGACCAAGCCGCACGAGGTAGGAGGAGACACAGCCTGTGGCCCCGGTGCCGTTTGCTGCACTGGCCGAGCACAGGCACCAGCCCCGGCCACCTGCCTGGTCCTGCTTTCTGCCCCGAGCTGCACGAGGCTCCTGGTGCTGGGGCCTGTCCTCCCTCCCCACGTGCGCCAGGGCAACTGCCGGGGAGCAGCGGGGGCTGGCGTGGGCCTAGCTCACTCCGTGCCCTGGGCAGTCCTCTCTGCCCTGCTCCCCTGGCACCAGGGACAGTTTGGGGTTTTGCCCCACAGCCCCTTCTCACCATCTCTAGGAGCTGTCAAGGCACAACAGAGACCATGGACTACCTCGTGTGGCTCTGCCCATATGCCAGGGAGGTGAGGAAAAAGGTAAACCAGCTCTGTGACGAGGTAACAGGGGTCAGCCTGATGATGAGAGAAGCGGTGCTGCACGGGCACCTGATGAAACACCCGGGGACCGTGTCAGCCCACTTCGACCAGTTCATGTCCTGTGTCAGGAGTGCGCTGTGGAAGTCCAGGAGTCTCCTGATGTACAGACACGTGAAAACCGAGGTAGCAAACTGTGTTAAAATGGTACCCAGTGGGCTCCAGTCCTACTGGAAACCACTGGAGAGGACAGAGAGGAGGTGGCCAACACCGCCTGGCAGAGGGACAGCTGGCATAGGCTCATCAGAGACCCCTCTCGAGGGAAGAGGACAGCGACAGTGAAGGAGACAAGTCAAGCGACCGCGATGGGGACAGCAAAGACGACAACAGCAGCAGGGGAACCACCAGCGACAGTGACAGTGACATGAACTAGGGGTTTAAAGTTCGCAACCGGTGCTAGAATAAAAGGGACGGACAGTGTAAATGTAACGGGGAAAGGGATGCAGGCGGGTGCGTGGGAGCGATTTTTGTAATGGGTACGCGGGTGTTAAGGGTTAAGGCTTTTGAAGAAGGATATACTAGATGGTCTATCTATCTATCTATAAATATATTTATACAAAAAGAAAAAAAAGCCCATCTAGTGCCGTGGATCCCTTGGTCCCGACTGGTGGCTCATCCTGCTCCAGGGTGGGGCCAGGGCCCGGTGGTGGCTCCGAGGGCTGGGCCCTGTGTCGCAGGTGGCACGTGGCTGCAGGAGCGGCTAGCTGCTGCCTGTCCTGGGACCACCCGGCAGTCCCGGCTGGCTTGCCGCTCCCAGGAAAGCCCCCTGCCCTTGCTGTCCCAGGTGCAGGCTCTGGGCTGAGGTGCAGGGGCAGAGGGTGGCCGTGCCAAGGGGCCGGCAGGGCATGCTGCCCTGCAGCCTCCTGGCAGGTGCCAGCCCTGGCGCGGCCGCAGCTGCTCAGCCTCTGCAGCGCGGCTGGCTTTGTGTTTGGTGCGGGTTGGAGCCTCCCGCG
>NW_005843055.1:34574-39030 GCF_000455745.1 Alligator sinensis
CCCCCCGGGGGCGTCCCCGAGTGCTTGGGGGGGGGGCGGCCTCCTGCCTCCTGGCCTCGGGGCTGCAGCCACCGGCTTGTCCCCTCCTTGGGGGCCCCCTGCACCCACCGGGGCCCAGCACGCAGATGGGGCCGTGCCCCCAGTGCCTCCTGCCCGAGCCCTACAGGGAAGCCTGAAGGGGGCCAGCTTCACGGAGGGCCTGTCCTTGTCCCTCTGACTGCACCGGGCACGGACGGCTCCGGCTCCGAGGTGAAGGGGCCGACGGCTCCGGGAGCGCCACGTGCCAGCAGAGGGAGCTCCCGGCAGGCAGCGCAGGCCTCCCCGGTGCACCGGGCCCAGGGCTGTGCTGGGAGCAGGAGCAGGGGAGAAGGCGTTGCTAGCCCAGGGGCCATAAACTCACCACCAGTGCTGGCCACCCCCTGCAGAGAGCCTGGCTCAGCAACCGCCCTGCCGGAGGGTCCTGATGCCACGAACTGCCCACGGGGCACTGGGCAGGACACCTGCACCTGGCAGCTGGGAGGCCTCAGGGCTGCCGCAGGGAGCTGGTACCCACTGGATGGGCAAAGAGGGGCTGGGGACACACCTCACCCACGCCAGGGAGCTGAGGGAGAGGCGGTCGTGCCCTGCCTGTGACCTTGGGCATAGAGACCCCAGGGGTCAGAGCGGGGGTAGGGGGAGGCTGCAGGTCAGGGGGTGTCACGGGCAGTGGCCGAGGAATGAGGGGTTCTGGGTGCAGAGGAGGTGGGCACGGATGACTCATAGATTCATAGATGTCAGGGGCTGGAGGGACCTTGTAGATCATCGGATCCAGCCCCCCTGCACTAGGCAGGAAAGGACAACGGGGGTCAAGTGACCCCAGCGAGGTGACCGTCCAGTCTCCTTTGGAAGATTTCCAGGGTAAGTGATTGCACCAGCTCTGGAGGGAGCTTATTCCACAGTCTGGACACCCTGACCACGAAGAAGTTTTTCCTGGAATTGAGGCTGAAGTGGCCTTGCAGGAGTTTGTACCCATTGCTCCTGGTCTTCCCCAGGGGCGCCCCAGTGAAGAGCTGTTCACCGAGCTCCTGATGCACTCCCCTGATGGAGCAGCAAGCCGCTACCAAATCCCCTCTCAGCCTTCTCGTCTATAGGCTGAAGAGGCCCAGGTCCCTCAGCGTCTCCTTGCATGGCTTGTCTTGCAAGTCCCTGATCATACGGGTGGCTCTCCTCTGGATCCACTCAAGTTTTTCCACCTCCTTGTTGAAGTGCGGCGCCCAGAACTGGACGCAGTCCTCCAGCTGTGGTCTCACCAGCGCAGAGTACAGTGGGAGGATCACTTCCTTGGTTTTGCATGAGATGCATCGGTTGATGCATGCCAGCGTGGTGTTTGCCCTGCTGCCCACAGCATCGCACTGCCGGCTCACGTTCATGCAACGGTCAGTCATTACCGCTAGGTCCCTTTCGGCCATGGTACAACTCTGCAGACGTGTGCATGTGGGAGACGTGCGTGTGTGTGTGTGCATGTGCCCATGCTCCCTGCAGCTCCTTGCTCGGGTTGGGGGGGGCCAGTGCCAGACCTTGGGGCTGTGTGTGCCTCAGAGCTGCCCTGGGCACTGAGCTGCAGGGAGGGTGCTGTGGCCCAGCCTCCAGATCCCGAGAGGCTGGTGCAATGCTCCACCCGGCTGCACATCCCCGGAGTCCTGCTCCAATTGGGCACCGTTGCTCGCGGAGGCCTCTCCTGCCCAGCCTGGCCCACACTGGGCCCTGCATGAGGATTGCAGGGGGAAGGGGGAGCAGGAAATGCCCCATCTGTGCTGCCTGCAGCCCCCAGAGATGCAAAGCCAGAAGCCTGGGACAGCCAGACACCCTCTGCCCTGCCCCATCCATCGCCTTTGCCAGCTGCGCCGCCAGGGACCGCAAACACAGCTTCCTGCTTACCTGTCACCTGCTCTTGCTGGGTCTCCCAGAGCCGAGCGGTTGGTGCACAGGCTGCTGCCCAGCGTCCACGCCTGCTCCCTCATGGCTCTCTAGCTCCTTGCTCTGGTCTGAGGCTCAGCACCTCCTGCCCTGACCTCTGGACTCTGCCTTAGCTTGCACCTGGGACGCCTGGAGGCTTGGTCCCTGCTGGCAGGTGAAGCTGCATCACACGCGCCATCTCCTCATACAATCAATTGCTGCAACGCGCTACAGCACCGGGCCGCGCTGAGCCGGCTGCAGACTGCGCAGAGCTCCTCGAAGCACTGGGGCTGGCGGCGGAAAACGTTGCTGGGTAGGCATGGCTCTACGTATGTGTCTCTGCCAGCAAACCCCGTGGTAGGGGTACTGCCAGGGCAGGACAGCACCAAACACCCACCACTATTCAGTCTTTTGGGAGATGAGACTACAGCCTGTCTGCGATCAGGACTCTGGCGAGCTTGGGCACTGAACTCAGGGCAGTCACCCTTCCCCTCCTGGTTCCCTCTTTGTACCTCGCCAAGGCAGGATCCAGTCACCCTTCCCGGTCATCTCCAGCCCCTCTCAGCAGGTAAGGCGGTGCCACCCCCAGTCAGATAAAGAGGCAGGAGGCAGGTCTGCGGGGCCAGTGCCCAGCAGCCCCAGCACTGGGCACTGGCCTCCCTTTATCGCGCCCCAAAGCACAAGAGGCGCTTGTGTCCGTGCCTGTCTAGCCAGGTGCACCAGCACAGTCAGACGCTGCCCGGTGCGGGCTGCGGGACACGCAGGAGTGAGGAGGAAGCTGGTGCACAGACAGGCAGCGGGCTGGCTTGAGTTGGTAGCTAATGTGGTCCCCATCTTCAAGAAAGGGAAAAGGGAGGACCCGGGCAACTATAGGCCCATCAGTCTTACCTCAATCCTGGGGAAACTCTTTGAGAAGATCATCAAGGAGCACATTTGTGATGGGCCGGCATCAGAAATGATGCTCAGGGGCAATCAGCATGGATTTATTAGGGGGAGATCATGTCAGACCAACCTGATTGCCTTTTATGATCAGGTCACAAAGGCCATGGACGCAGGTGTCGCGGTGGATGTAGTCTTTCTGGACTTCAGCAAGGCCTTTGACACCGTCTCTCACCCCATCCTAATTAATAAACTAGGCGACACTGGCATAGATGCCTACACAGTCAGATGGATTGCAGATTGGCTGAAGGGTCGCACTCAGAGGGTGGTGGTGGATGGATCATACTCGACTTGGGGGGAGGTGGGTAGTGGAGTCCCCCAGGGCTCGGTCCTGGGGCCTGCGCTGTTCAATTTCTTCATCAGCGATCTTGATGTTGGGGTGGAAAGCAACCTGTTTAAATTCGCTGATGACACCAAAATTTGGGGGGAGGTGAGCACGCTAGCAGGGAGAGAGAGATTGCAGAAGGATCTGGATAGGTTACAGGGGTGGGCAAACAGGAACAGGATGTGTTTCAATACGGACAAGTGCAGGGTGCTGCACTTGGGTAGTAGGAACCAGCAGCACACTTATACGATGGGGAACTCCCTACTTGAGAGCACGGAGGCGGAAAGGGATCTTGGTGTCATTATTGACTCCAAGATGAACATGGGCCGACAATGCGAGGTCATGGTTGGCAGGGCTAACCGGACCTTGTCGTGCATCCACAGGTGCATCTCGAGTAGAGCCAGGGAGGTGATCCTCCCCCTCTATGCGACGCTGGTCAGGCCGCAGCTGGAGTATTGTGTCCAGTTCTGTGCGCCCCATTTCAGGAGGGATGTGGACAACATGGAGAGGGTCCAGAGGAGGGCCACCCGCATGATCCGGGGACAACAGGGCAGACCCTACAGTGAGAGACTGCGGGACCTGAACCTATTCAGCCTCCACAAGAGAAGGCTGAGGGGGGACCTGGTGACCGTCTATAAACTCACTAGGGGGAACCAGAAGGGTTTGGGGGAGACGCTGTTTCCCCTAGCCCCCGCTGGCATAACAAGGAGTAATGGGCACAAGTTGATGGAGAGGAGGTACAGATTGGACATCCGAAAAAACTACTTCACAGTTAGGGCGGCTAGGAGCTGGAACCAACTTCCAAGGGAGGTGGTGCTGGCCCCTACCCTGGGGATCTTTAAGAAGAGGCTGGATACTTACCTGGCTGGACTCATTTGAGTCCCGTTTTTGTTTTTAGGGTGAGTGGTTTTGTTTGTGTTTTTGGGTTGTTCTCCCGCCCTGGCGGGGGGTCGGGCTAGAAGATCTATTAGGTCCCTTCCAACCCTAAAACTATGAAACTATGAAACAATTTGGAGCACTGTCTATTCTGTTCACTGAATATGACACGGTCTGGTGGAACATGGAGCGCCTATACACGAGCGTGGAGGCTGCTCCAACTCACTGGAATTCCAGCACATCAGAGCAGACTCGATTAATTGGGTCTGCTGGAACCTGGCAATTACCATGCTCCAGGAGCCTCCTGCACCCCGTGTATCAGCGCTTAAAAATAGTAGGAGGCACTTTAATTAGAGCAGCACTCGAAGCCACTCCAGTTAA
>NW_005843055.1:45418-47536 GCF_000455745.1 Alligator sinensis
TTCTCCCGCCCTGGCGGGGGGTCGGGCTAGAAGATCTATTAGGTCCCTTCCGACCCTAAAACTATGAAACCATGAAACTATGAGTTTGCAGAGATGTCCCCCAGATCCCCGCTGACACCGACACCCACTGCTTGGATGTAGCTTATTTTAAAGTGTTTCTTCTGTGGACTTGGAAGATGCCAGTGAGCTGGGGTGTGTGTCCGTGTGGAAAGGTCAGTTGTGGGGAGAGGACTGGCCTGTTTCTCACCCCCTGGGAACGCTGCTTGCCACGCACTGCTCCTCGTCCCTGGCTGACCAGCTCATCGTGAACAGGCTCTGGGGCCTCCTGCTTTAGCCGCGCTCCCGCAGCGTCGCGTGCGTCCCTGGGCAGTGGCCACGGCTGACGACAGACTAACAAAGACCCACGACTCTTTCAGCAGACACTCGCTGACTGCCTACAACTCAACTGCTATCAAAAGGCAAAACACTGGTTGTTACTTTTAGCTGCTGTGAAGCACTTTCCCAAAAGCAGTTCTTCATTCTTGGCCTAGCCTCATATTAGTGGCCTTGATAAACAGATTCTTACTCTGCTTTCCCAGGCTGCTGTTTATGACTTAAATGCACTTATTGATGAGCAGCTGTATGCCAGCTTCAGCACATAGCATTCATAACTCAGGCTTTTGCTAAGTCCACAGTCTGCACCTGTCAGCGTGGTTTGCCTGTCGCTGATCCTGCCTACAGGGGCTGGAGCCCAGGGGGCGGGAGGGAATTTCTTTCCTCATCCTGGTGCCATGTGTCAGCGGGGTTTGAAGCCTCCCCCAGAGGCGCTGGGTGCAGCCCAGGCTGGGGCTGGGGCTGGGCTGGGCTGGCCTGGCCTGGGGCAATGCTCCTGTGGGACCAACCCTGCAGGGTCCTGGCCGGCGGGGCTTGCCCCTGCACTCTGGCTCAGTCCCGCGCTGCACTGGGGCAGATAGGGATTTCCCCCTGCTCAGACTGGCCTGGACTCGAGGGTTTTGCCTTCCTCTGCAGTGGGGGCACAGACCCAGCCCCTCACATGCTGTCGCTGCAGATGGGACCTCCGCTCTGCTTTCCATTCACGTTTGTGTGCCTGCCAGCTTCACACCATGGCACGGGACTAGGCTGGGATTGCGGGTGGGGTGGAAACCCTTTCTGGGTCACCCCAAAGCACATGTCTGTGCCACCGAGGGCTCTCCCGAAGAAGCCTGGGCAGACTCCTGCCCACCCTGAAGCTCAGGCCTTGCATGCCAGCCTCCCAGTCGATGGCCCCCAGAGCGGCATGCTATTCACGTAAGGGGCAGAGTACGACATGGGCGCTGGGCTGGCTGCAGGCATTGGGCACAGCATGGGGACCGGGATCCCCAGGACGGGGGAAACCTCCAGGACCCAGACGACCGTGGGTGCTGTGTCCCTGGACGAGCTCTCCGGCGGCTGCCCGCCTCGTGCTGTGTCCCCGTGGCAGTGCAGCTAATGCCCAGCTCCAGCAGCCTGCCGTGCTGAGCACTGCTGCGGGGTTTTCGGGGGAAGGCACGGACACAGGGTGCAGCAGCTCTCCCCGGGGAGCCTTGCAGGGCGTGCTTCGGCTGGAAGGACGGATGAAGGTGTCGTTCCTGCTTGGCTCAGCCCACTTGGAGAGTGTCCACGAGTGGCCTTAGCCTGGAGCAATGCTGCCCCCGCCCAGCACTGCGCCCGGCATGCACGCAGCCCCCTGGCCATGCCTCCCAGTGCAAGGCCCAGGCCCACGGGACTCGCCAGGGACCTGGGCAGGAGGACACCCTCGAACACGAGCCCTCAGGATGGAGCAAGATCTGCCAGGCCCTGGGGACCGTGGCTCTGCCCAGCCATGCCGGTGTCCATCACCGGGGATGGAGGCTCTGGGGGTCCTGGCTGGTGCCTGGGGGCTCCCCCAGGCTGGACTTATGCTCCAGCACATGCTGGGACGGGGCCGTCTGCGCCGAGCCCCCTCCCAGTCTAGCGCCCTGTGCCTGCAGCACCCCCGTGCCCTGGGGTCCCCCGGCTCCCAGCACCCCCAGCCCTGCTCCCCGGGACAGGCCCAGAGCGAGCAGGAAACAAGAGGCTCCAGGTGAGCGGCAGGCCCCGGCCCCCTCCCCGCAGGCCCTC
>NW_005843055.1:47565-48071 GCF_000455745.1 Alligator sinensis
GCCGGCACCACTGCCTGCTGGAGGGGAGCGAGCCGCGCTCTCCCGGGGTCGGCGCTGACTCACAGGAAGGGCAGGAAGCGTTCGGGGGGCTCAGCCGCGATGAATCATGTGCTCATTTCCTCGTGGGGCCGGTCGTGCGGCACCTGCCGGGGGAGATTTATGGAGTGCCGGCTGCCCGCGCTGGCCGCTCTCCGGGCTTCTCCTCCTGGCCCCTGAACGCCCTCCAGCCTCGCGGCACCCTTGGAGCTGCGGGCACCATGCAGGGGTGGCAGCAAGGCCCCCGGCCCCGGCCCAGGCCGCGAAGGGGACCGGGTGCAGCCCACCCCTACCTGCCTGCTCTGCCCTGCGTCGCTGCACGCTGAGAGCCAGGAGCGGAGGTGGTTTGGGTGCCAGGCCGCGGCGCTGGGTGTCAGCCCTGGATGGCGGCGCTGGCACAGAGCGGGGCCTGGACTGCAGCAGCGTACACGGGGGGAACGGGCCCCGCTCGGTGCCAGAGGCTGGGGGCC
>NW_005843055.1:48509-51681 GCF_000455745.1 Alligator sinensis
TCCGGGGTGGGGGCTGAATGGCTGGAGAGGAGCCCTCACATGGACGTGGGGGCTGGAAGAAAGCCCTGCAAGGGGGGGCTCACGCAGCAGCTGCAGGGCCAGGCGCGGGGCACCTCGGTCCCCTGCACAAAGCCCTTCTGATAGGAGACACGCCGGTGCCACGGGCTGGATGAGCTGCTCAGGAAGGGCTGAGCCAGGCCTGGGGTGGGGGGCAGACACCTTCGCGTGGGCAGTGCCAGCCCCACAGGGCAGCCCCAGTGCTGGCGCGCTCAGCGCTGCACACCCCAGGCAAAGACAGGCCCAAAGCGCCTTGTCCTGGAGGTACCTGCATGCTGCAGCCCCCTGCCCCGCTCCCCTCCTGGGGCTCCCGAGTCCTGGCTGCTGGGACCTATCCCCTCCGTGTCGGGTCACTGCCCTGCTCCCCCCTTCCACATGACGCCCAGCCCAGGCCTCCAGCCCGGCCCCCAGACTCTCCCCTCCCCTCGTGGGCCCGCACCCCGGGAGTTACCCCTCCACGGCGGCTGGTGACGCCCGGGGCGCTAGAGGGGTCCCCCTCCCCTCCCCACCCTGATTCCCGGGGTGGCCCCTGAGCCCCCCGGAGCCCCCTCTTCAGGCCCCCGCGCAGCCCATGCCCTCCAGAGCTGGCCCCATGGCTGGGCTCTGCCCGCTCCAGTCGCAGTAGGCACTGAACGAAGGGCGCCTCCGGCCCTGCTGCTGCTGCACCCCGAGTGCCGTGGCACCCCCGCCGGCAGGGCCCTGCCCCCTTTGTGGAGTCATGGAGAAGTGGGGCTGGCAGGGACCCGAGAGCTCACATCCAGCCCCAGCCCGGCCGAGGCAGGACCGGTCCCATCCGACCCAGCCTGGACAAACACCGTGTCCGAGCTCAGAGCAGTGACGCTGACCCTGACACGGCCCAGGCATCACCCCTGCCCCTGCCCCTGCCCCTGCCCTTGGAAAAACAGGGGGGGCCGCAGGGCCAACGTCCTGCTGCTGCAAAGGGGGGGTCATGGGCACTCCACAGACCCCAGGCCGAGGCCGTGCCCCCGCTGCAGAGGAGGGCAAACCCCCCCCAGTGTGAACCAGTCTGAGAAGGGGCTAAATCCCTTCCTGACCCCAAATAGAGCATTGGTCTGACCCTGAGCGCAGGGGCAGGACTCTCCAGCCAGGACCCCGCGCGGCTGGAGCCAGCAGGAGCACTGGCGCAGCCCAGCCCCATCCCCAGCTTCTGGGGGAGGCTTCAATGCCCCCGACACATGGAGCGGAGAGGCGGGGGGTGGGGGGCACCACCAGTGCAGCCCAGGAGCCCGGGACATCTTCCCACAGAGCGCAGGCATCGCTGCGCCCACATCCTCCCTGCCCAGGGGCTGCCCAACCTCTCCTTGCCCCCCGCAGTGAGGGAGAGTCCCCGGCTCCCCGGGCATCTCTCACCTGAACGACGCAGGGATCATGGCCGTGGGGTCGCTCTGCCCAGCAGGGTCTGGGGCCCTGTCTCTGCGCGGGGGCCGGGGCACCCGCCCCCTGCACACAGTTCTGAGTGCGAATGCTGCCTCATGTGCTTTGCCTGGGGGCCCAGGCCACCCCGGTCACGACACGGGCTGCCCGTCTGCGCTGTCGCTCCCCGCCTGCGGGCCCTGGGCTGCAGCCCAGACAGGCTGTCTCCTTCCAGAGGAGCCGAGTGCGGGGCATGGCATTGGCCGGGTGTCTGCAGAGCCCACGTGGCAGGAGGGTCCCCGGTGACATCTGCTGCGCCCTCAGGCCCAGCCCACGCAGCAGGCAGCAGCCGGGGTCTCCCGCTGTCCTGGGCAGGCGGTGAGGCCCACCTGCTGCCCCCCACCCCCAGGCGGCCCTGATCCTGCAGATCCGTTACCTCTGGACCTGCACGTTGCTCCGGGCACTGCCTGGGGCTCAGAGGTTTTCCTTCCTCTGCAGTGGGGGCACGGCCTGGGCCTGGGGTCTCAGGCATGTATGAACCCCCTTTGCAGCAGCAGGATGCTGGCCCCACGGCCCCGCTCTGTCCCAGGGGCAGGGGCGATGCCGGGGCTGTCTGGGAGTCGATGTTGTGCTGCTCAGAGCTCAGACAAGGAGTTTATCTGGCTGGTTTGCACAGAGAAGATGCTGCCTCAGGCCAGGCTTGGACTGGATGTGGCCCCCTCAGTCCCTGCCAGCCCTGCAGCTCTGTGACTCCTCAGCAGACCCTGGTGCTCGCGGTCCAGGGCAGGGGCACGGGCGTTTGGCAGCCGGAGCGGGCGCGGGCGCGGGCGCGGGCGCTCGGAGGGTGGTTCGGAAGCGGGCGGTGGCTCCCAGGAGCTGTCCTGGTGCGCGTCGGGGGGGAAGGATGCTTGATGCTTGCAGCTCACAAAGGGCTCCAGAGCTGTAGTAGGGGAGGGCATTGCACAGCCCAGGGCCAAGCGCCCTCATCCCCGAGACCTGCCAGAGCCGGCCGAGGAGGTCTCCGGCCCCAGCTTGTGCGCAGCACTGCCCTCGCAAACCTCCCGGGAGACACTTTGTTGAGCCAGGTCCGAGCTCTGGTTCACCGGCTCCGGAGTGACTCCAGTTTCCTGCAGGGAAACAAACCCCTTCTGCGACAACAGCGCCAGCTGGGCGGGCCCTTGTGCCAGACAGGCGGTGAGGGCACGGCAAGAGGGGCCGAGGAGGGCTGGGGCCATGGGGCACGCACGCCTGGTGCCTTGATGCCCCTGCCCAGGGCCCGGCTCTCCCTGCTCCAGACACCCCATGGCCAGGCAGGGAAGCATCCAGCCATCTCCTCTGTGCCCCCGGGGCGGGTGCTGGGGCCTGGGCTGCTGAAGGAAGGTGAGCCCCAGGCGGGGCCGAGCGGACACCCCCCACGGGCTCCCACGACCCCTCAGGGGAGAGACCAGGGCAGGTGGGGCAGGGCTGGGGGCCCAGGGCGAGACCTGCCCTGGCTTTGCCTGGGCACTGCAGGGGCCCCTGGGCAGTTTGGCTGCTGTTTAGAGAGAAAACAAGCCCGCGCGGAAGCAGCAGCCAAGGCCTCCCCGGGGCGAGCGCGGCCCCCCCCCACTTCCTCGGATTTATGGTGTTTGCTCTCCCGGTGCCAGCAGCATCCTGTTTGCTTCCTGCTCTGCAGCTGCCACTCGGCCCGGCCGGCTGTAACGCTCCTGCCAGCCGGCGCCGGCGCGGGCCGAGGTGTGGG
>NW_005843055.1:51692-68109 GCF_000455745.1 Alligator sinensis
CGGCGCGGGCCGGGGCCGCGGGGCCGTGTCCGCTGGCATGGCACTCGGCCTCCGCCAACAGCTGCCGGACATCTCTCCAGCTCAGTGCCCTGTGGGAGTCCTCTCCGGTGCACTAGCTTTGCCATGGGAGCCCCCAGCCGGCTGGGCAGCGGGAGGATGATTTCTGTGCCATGCCACGAGGTCCTTGCCTGCTCACCCGGGTGCCCTGCCTGTCTGGGCCCTGGCCTGCCCCATGCGCTGCATGGGGCCATAGTGCAACGGTCCAGCTCTCCACAGAAGCAGGGGCAGAGGGTGTCCTCGAGCCATGATGCCCAGAAGGGACCGGCAACCTTGGCACCCAAGCAGAGGCAGTGGTGGGGTGGGTGTCCAGGGCATGCACCGCACTTTGCAACCATCGCGTCCCTTCCAGGTGCATCTGGACACTAGAGCCCAAGTCCCAGCTCACTCCAAACCCTGGCCCAGGCCAGCTCCCGTGGAGTAATGCAGCTGCCCCCAGGCACGAGGACCCTCTGGCTGCGGGGAGCACGGTGCTGCGGCCTGCAGCCTGGGCCCTGGGGCTTACAAGTGGCCGGTTTCCCCAGCCCAGAGCAACTCAGGGGTGCTGCTGTCTCCTCTGTCTGCCTGCCTTAGCACGGTACAAGCTGCTCTTGGACGTGGTGACCAGCTTCGTGGAGTGGCCTCTGGACTCACCAGGGCCCTTCATGCCGTGCCCCAGCCCAGCAGGCACCATTGTCCAGTCTGACCGGGCAGGGGAGAGCCCCGGGGAGGGTACAGCACGTGCCAGCGAGGTGCCTGGTTACTGTGAGGGGTCGTCAGAGAGGGAGAAGCTGGTCCCGACTGGCTCCAGTGCCCAGCGCACAGGTCGGTGCTCTCCCTGCAGCTGGTCTGGCTCTGGCTCCGGCTCTGGCTCCAGCCCTCGGCTCCCAGCAGCCTTTCGGGTCCAGCAGCGCTGTCTCGACGCTCGGCAGGAGCTCACCCACCTGCAGCAGGCACGGCCAGGCGGCGAGGGAGGCCAGCCCCACACCCCACCAGCCTCCCCTGTCTGCAGGTTTTCTGCCCCGAGTGGTTTGCGGGGCCGTTTCCATCTCCTCTCCAGCCCTCCGCCCTGGCAGACACAGGAGTGCACGCGAGCAGCGAGCGTTGCTCGCAGGTGCTGTTGACAGCAGTGACCCCCGCCCTGCCCTGCTCATGCCCTCTGATCAAGCATCGCTTCCGACGCCACTTGGTTGCTCTCGGAGAGATGCCTCTGGACTGGGCAGGGTCTCACAGGACATTTGCTTTCTGGAGCATGGGACTGGCAGGGACCCCTGGGCCCAGCTGTGGTCAGCGTGGCAAGGACTCACCAAGCGGCACTGCTGCTAACCCCCAACACAAGACGGGGCAGCCCACACCGGTGGCACCGTCGCCCCTCCTGCCAGAGCAACTCGATCGCAGAGCTGTGGGGAAGCGACTGTGCTGGAACGGCCGGCGTGACGCGCAGACCCAGCGTGGCCTGGCCAACGCCACAGCCCCGGTGCTTCGGAAGTGCCAGACCGGGAGGACCTGAAAACCATTGGGAGCTAAACCGAGCGGGAGGAAATGGGGGTGATCACTGAGATGCTTTAAGGGCTGTCCAGAACAAGGCAAACCTACTGGAGACCATGAAGGAAGGCACTTGAGGTTTAAAAAGTCCTGGCTAAGAGGAGAGGTGAAAACTGCAGTTAAAGTGGAGAAACGGAGAAGCTGTGTCCGGTCGTGCAGACGCAACAGAGCTGACGGGAGGCTCCGGGCACCAGCCAGGTGTGGGGTCTCTGGCAGGTGGGCTCAGGACACGGAGCAGGAAACCTCAGCACTGCAGGACGACGCAGGGTCCCGGCCTGGGGGCCGGCCTGGGCTGCAGCAGGAAGACGCGGCTGAGTCGCGGGCGATGGAGAAGAGGCAGAGGCGGCGACTGTTTCTGCTCCGCACTTGGAGCAAAGCGGAGGGGGATTCTGCGGACAGCCATGCAGGACGGCTCCCACTCCAGCAGCGCCGACGCCGCCAGGACAGCAGAGCAGGTCTCAATGGGCAGGGCCAGGCGAGCCGCCAGCTCCTCCAGGAGGACGTGAAGAGCCGGCGACTTCCATTCAGAGAAGCAGGAGCGAGCGAAGGACGAGACGACACCGATCACAAGACTCCAGGAGCTCGGTGCATTAGTGTGTGACGGGGAGAGGCAGGGGTGACCTGTTCCCATTCTGTGAGCGCCTGCCACGTCCCTACCACGAGGCTGCCTGACCACACAATTAGAGAGATGGAGGGAAGCGGTGGCCACGCTGGGAGTGTGGAGGGGTCGCGGCTGGAGAACGTCAAGGTGCGGCCTGGAGCCTGGATGAAAAGTTAGCCGCAGCCTGTCATGAGCACGGTGACGGCAGGTGAGGGCGGGACTGCGAGCGGGGACGGAGACGACCAGAACCGAAGTGGAAATGAAGCTCAGCGAGGTCGTGCACTCGCGTCAGGGGACCGCGCGTCTCCAGCCGCGCTCCTGAATCCACGCGGGCGGCAAAGTGCCTAATTCACCTACGTGGGGGTCAGGAGGGAGGGCTGCAGAACGGCACTGGGGTGAAGTCTGTTTGCCCGAAGGTTTGTACCACGAAAACCACAGCCTGCGCTCGGGTCTTCCTTGCTAGCCGGATGACTGTGCCCCATGTTGGGGCTCGGAGGCGTGAAGCACCGCACAGAGCCACGTGTGCCCTTGCTGCTGTCGGTATGTGCCGGGCGGCGGGGAGACAACTTCATACTGCGGTGTCTGGTCATCCAGGACGACGGTGTCTCTGCTTATTCCAGACACGTGGCTGTCTCCGTGTACTTGTATCTAAGGGAGTAAATGGTGGTCCGCAGGCCTCCGCAGGCCTTGCCATGATTTTGAGGGAAAGGATAGAGATATGGAGAAGACAGGGGTGAGCTGCAACACGGGTGGGTTGTACTAGACCCTGACGTCCACCCTTAGTGGCTCAAGGCCAGCGCGCAGATCCGGCCTGCCTGCGCCGGGCAGGCGTCGGACACGGTGCCACGCGGGAGCCGCGAGCTCAGTGCAGAGGCTGGGCACTCGCCAAGGAGCGAGGTGCTAAGGAGACGCTCACGGCGAGAGAAGGACAGGGGTGCTGAGAGGAGCGGTGCGGGCTGGGGGTGACCCGAGGACTTCCCCGAGGGCTGCTCTTGGGACGCAGCGTGTCTACAGCAGTCACGCAGGGCCGGCACGCAGGCAGAGGCGCGGTGATGAAATGAGCCGTGACGCCAGGCCGGGAGGCACCGTGACTGCAGAGCGCAGGGGAGCACCACGCCGGACTGGGAAGGCGCTGAGGCCCAGAGTCCTGGGCATGCCACGAAATCACCTGGTCACGGCTTTGGGGGTTAAGGACGAGAACTGCTGCATCTGCAGCTGGGAGCCCTTCAGCGGGACAGGCCTGAGCAGGGGAAAGCCCTGGGGCAGCCGCAGAGCAGCCGGGGACCCGGATCCCTACAAATCCTGGGCTGCTACGCAGAGAGCAGCGGGTCGACAGCGCAGGGCTCCCCTGCCCCTGCCCCAGTGGAGGAAGGGGGGTGCAGCCACCAACACCCTGCTGCTGCAAAGGGGGGTCATAGATGCTCTCGAGACCCCAGGCAGGGCCGTGCCCCCGCTGCAGAGGAAGGGAAAACCCCCCCAGTCTGCACCCATCTGAGCAGGGGATAAATCCCTTTCTGCCCCCAGTGCAGTGCCGGTCTGAGCCTGAGCGCAGGGGCAAGACCCTCCAGTCAGGACCCTGCGGGTTGGTCCCACAGCAGCATTGGCGCAGCCCCGTTCCCATCGCGGCCTGGGCTGCAGCCGGTCCCCAGCACCTCTGAAAGAGGTGACAACTCCCTGACACGGAGCAGGAGTGGTGGAAGGGGGCCCCCAGCACAGCCTGCAGCCCGGGGAGTCCCCACAGCAGTGCACGGCATCGCAATGCCGAGTTCAACCCTGGCCGGTGGCTGCGCAGCCTCTCCTTGACGCCTCCGGTAATGGAGAGTCCCCCCGTCCCTGGACGCCTGCCCCACTGCCCAGGGCAGTGGTGGACGTGGCGGTGGCCGGCAGGAATCTCCAGAGCTAGGATGCACTGGAGGGTCAGTCGGCCTCAAAGGCAAACCCAAACTTGTACCAAACCCGGAGGAGGCCTGACACGGAGCAGCTCACGCCAGCTCCACCGAGGCAGCAGGTGCTGGATCTGACACCGGGCCATCCTGGGGCCCCATTTGCTGCCCTCGTCCTCTGGCCATGCAGGTGCCACAGCTGAGCCCCTGCCCCCTGCACATTTCTGTCCATCCTTCAGCCCTTGCATCCTCTGCTGCTTCCAGGAGCCGTGGCTGCACTGTCCAGGCCGGGCTGCCCGCGTCTCCTGCTCAGCCCTGAGAAGAGCTCATCTAGCTCTGGAGACCCGCTGGGCAGGGCAGGGCTGTCTCCCGGGCACCTGCGTGGCTCCGTGGCCTGGCCACATGCTGCCGTCCAGCCAGGCAGGGCCGTGGGGCCAGATTCTGGGATGCGGTGTGAGCCCAGGGACTTTGCTGGCGTGTGTCCTCTGTGCCCTGTATCCTGCTCTTTGCAGCGCGGGGCCAGAGCATCCCTCTTCGCAGCATCTCCCGGCGGCTGCAGACACGCTGGCCCGTGGCAGGCGTCACCAAGGGGAGGGCCGCCCTCGTGCCCTGGGTTGCCGGCAGCTGCAAGGCCACAGCGTTGCAGGGCAGGGAGGGCTGGGCCTGGTGACAGCTGTGCGGTGGCTTTGGTCCCACGCTCTGCCACGGGGCTGGGGCACCCTTCCTGCCAGCCCAGGGGTGGATGCACAGCTGCCATGATTGCAGCCTTTGGCCCTTCTCCAGGCTTGGATGTGCCGGTCACTCGGAGACCCGCTGCCCTGACATCTAATCCGTGGATGTTCTCAGGGACCGGAGCCAGCTCGGCGCCCCCGGCAGACTCGGAGAGAGCCTGTGCCCGGGCCCCGGCGCGAGGGGCTGCCCTGCACCTGCGGGTGCCGGCTCCGTGACCTCCCAGCCGCGTCCCGGGCCCCTTGGGGCTTCCAACTGGAGCCCTGCCCGGAGGGCATGAATCAGCTTTTCGCAGCTTGTTAAAGTCCTGATCCTGCCTCTTGTTTTCGTGCCTTTCAAATCAGGAAATAAGTTTTACAACCTTCCAGTGGGGCACAGCTGGTGGCCAGGGTCGTAAAGCTGAACTTTATAAATATCTCCCATGGGGACGGGGAAGAGCATTAAAAGGGAGAGCGAAGGACAGAGCAGGAGACAGAAGTGGGACTTCGCCAGGGCCAGGAAGAACCCATCTGAGCTGCAGCCATGGCCGGGCAAGGGCTGAAGGCCGGGCAGGTCTGGGGCAGGCTCTGCCTGGTGCTGTCTCTGCTCTTCCAGCTCCAGGGCTCCCAGGCCAAGTGCTACTTCCAGGCGAAAGGTAAGGGGGTCGGAGTAGAGGTGGAGATGTGGGGCACGGGGAGAGGCCTCCCCTTCCCCTGGCAGCGGGTGCTGTGCTCTGCAATTAAGGGATGTCATTGCAACCCGGTGGGCTGACAAGGGAGAGCGGCGGTCCATGAACCACCACCACCTGCCTGGGAAACCGCTATGGAGCTCCCAGCCTCCCTGGGCAGGGCAGGGCAGGGCAGGACGAGGCTCTGGTGCTCTTGGCATGGTCCTGGCTGCTGGGCACAGCCTGGGGCTGTCGGTGCCAGCACCCGCACCTGTCCCTGCACCAGGCCCGGGGCTCCTTCAGCAACAGCTGCCGCATGCTCCTACCTGTCACGGGGCCTGGGCCAGGGCTGGGGCCGCACCCGGGCCACTGGGGTGTTCCTGGGCCACTGCCTCATCACTGCCTTTCCCCTCCCAGCCACCTGCCAGTACGAGGGGAAGCAGTTCAGCTTGGGGGAGTCGTGGCTCAGCACCAACTGCCTGCTCTGCACCTGCCTGCACCCCGTCGGCGTGGGCTGCTGCGAGATGTGAGTGGGTCGGGGGGCTGGTCCTCAGGACGCAGTAACAGGGCAAGAGGAGCACCTGGGTGCGGGGCCTGCAGATGTGCCGCCAATGCAGGATGAGCAGCTGGTACCAGATGGGCTGGGCTGGGCTGGGCTGCGCGGCAGCTGTGGGGCTGCCCCACGGGCTGTGGGGGTGACGGAGGGGTGCGTGGGGATGATGAAGGGGTGTGTGGGGTGAGGAAGCAGCTTCAGGTAACTCACTGGTCAGCCTGGCCTGGGAGCCCGTGCCCCCACAGCGCGGGGTGACGGCCCATCCCTTCTCTCCCTGCAGCACCCAGCACCCCATTGACTTCCCCGACTGGTGCGAGGCCCACTATGATGCCCAGACCTGCCAGATCTCCGTGGTGCAGAAAGCCAACCCCGGCCTGCCCTGCGTCAACAGCCTGGAGCGCGAGTGGGGCTCGGCCGGCACCCCTGAACCTGCGCTCAACAAGGTGCTGGAGACGGGGCTGAGCCGGTAGAGGCCCGGCAGCCCCGCGCCGCCGGCGCACCCACTGCATGTGCCAGACCTGCACCACCGCCACGTAGACCCTCCACTGCAGCCACCTTCCAGGGAAACCACTATCCGGGTCTGCACCCACGGCCTAGCGCTGCCTTGGCATGGCTTTGCTTCTGCTTCAGCTTCCCTATCCCACCAGGCCCCTCCTGCCCACAGCACAGCTCCCTCTCCAAGAAGAGCAGCCCCAGCTCTGAGCGGGGGGCTCCGGGCACCCCACTGCTCCTACCCATGCGCAGAAGCCCCTGTCTGGGGGAAGCCACGTGGAGGCTGGGCCAGGAGAGTGGGGGCTCTTGCCTGACCAGAGACGGGCACAGCAAGGGCAGTATGCCTCACAAAGCAGGGGAGGGGATGATGGCACCATGCTAGTGTCCAGGTGGGAGTGGACAGGCAGCCCCCAGCCCGGCTCGGTGGGAGCAGCTTTTGGGTATAGGGGAAGGAGATCAATTCTTTCCAGCTTGATCTACGGCTCCAAATGTGCATGGCCCCCAGGCAGCCTCCTGCCCCTGCGCCCGGGGCTCCTGCCTCCAGACCCCTTGCCTGCCCCACTGGCAGGGCACACCCCACCAGCGAGACCTGCAGCACGTCCTGGGGCCACCCTGCACTGCGCTGCGCTGCCCAGAGGCTCCTTCCACCCTCAGAACCACTACAGCCCCTGCCTCTGCCCCCCAGGGGAGGAGCACCTGGGCCCCGGGGGGGAGCCAAGCCAGGAGGCGGCCACGTGCTGGGTGCCCTGGGGCAACTGCAGCCGCAGGCCAGGCCTTCCGTGGGGTGTCCCTGCCTAGTGCCGTGAGAGGGGGCCACAGTGCCCTGCTGGGCTGAAGCGACCGAGGCGCTGGTGCGGAGCGGGCTGTGCGGCACCCCGCCCGGCCGGCGCAGAGCCTGTGTAGATGTTCTGTTCTCGCAATAAACGTATCACAGTCCACCTGGGCTCTGCCTGTGCGCCCGGGGATGTGCATGGGGGAGACAACAGGACACCAGCCGAGTCCTCCACACCCCGCTGCCCCCACGCTCCGGGCTCTGAAAGGCCCGTGGGACAGCAAGGAGGCGCCTGCACGCAGGCCCAGCGCAGAGCAGGGGCACAGGGCAGGGGCTTGGGGCACAGTGAGGGCTGTTCGGGGGCCCCCCGGTGCAAAGCCCTGGGCAGGATCGGGGCTGCTACAGGCTGTGGGTCAGGCACTCAGCTGTTTATTGATTCACACACAAACAGACTTGGGAAGGGCTTGTGGGGGAAGGGGCCGGGGGCCGAGCTGGGAAGGGCCTGGCCCATGTGGTCCTGCTTGGTGTCAGCTCTGTGTGGGCAGTGCCAGGGCCTTGGGCAGCCCAGAGGGACTGGACCTGCCCTCCAGCCCAGGGGATACGAGGTCCAGCACAGGCTTCTCTGGCCTGGCCCTGGTGGGAAACGGGAGCCCGCTGTTCCCTAGCCAGGGCCACAGCCCTAGAGAGCACAAGCCCATCACTGTGCTGCGCCGAGGGCTAAGGCGCTGCCCCCCAGCAGGTCACAGGCAGAGTGGGTGGACCTGGACCTGGACCTGGAGCAGGCCAAGCTCGCAGCTCAGAGCAGACTGCATGGGGCTGGCAAGGCAGCCAGTGCACAAGCCCGGTGACAGGCAGTGGCTAAAAGAGCCCAGCTCTCTTCCTTTTCCTGCTCTGGGGCAGGGGCGCAATGTTGGGAGGGGTCGGGGCAGCTCACCGATTCGCCCAGCTCTCTCCAGCAAAGCCCACGTGCGGGTGAAAGGAGCAGGAGATGGGTCACCAACCCAAGAGCTCACAGCTCAGGGAAGCCCAGCCAGGCATGGGCCGGCTGCTGGGGACAAGCCGCAGAGGCGGCACGCAGTCTGCACATCAGCGCTAGTCCCTCCCCTCCTCGCACAGGGGCAATGAGAGTCCTGCAGGACACGGGGGAGGATGCGCAGGGCCCAGGCCAAGCCTCCCATCAGATGGTGGTGGAGTTGGTGCTGGAGAAGGGGGACACATAGGAGGCCAGGACAGGGTTAGTGGGCAGAACCTTGATGGGCAGGTCCCAGCTGAAGGTGTCCACGTCGATCTGCTCCACGCCGCTCCAGGTGACCGTCTCTGACTGGTTCTCATGCACCAGGTGAGTCTCCACCGGCTCCCGCGATGTCACAAACTCAAAGTGCAGCCTCCACTTCAGAGACACTGGGCAGAGTGGGGAGAGGGCTCAGAGGCTGCCAGCACAAGGGCACTGGGCAGCAGCTATGGGAGCACTGGGTTAGGGCGGCAGCACCCGGCCGCAAGAGCCCAGCCACAGCTCTGGGATGGCATTGCGCCTGCCCACCCAGTGGCTCCCTCCCGATGGCCGGCCCCGGCGGGCACTCACCGATGTTGGTGATGAACCCTGGCGTGGAGCCCAGCGGGATGGGCAGGCTGAAGCTGCTGCGCGACGTGTGCAGGCAGGACTCCTGGTGACGGGCGTGAGTGCTGAAGGAGACGGGCTGCCCGCGCCGGCGCTGGAACTCCTCCTGGATGCTCTCCTCTGTCTGCAGACTCACCGAGTACTGCGGGCCATGGCGCACATGTGAGGGGTCAAGGGTGATGCTGAGCTGGGTGGCCCCTCCGCCAGTAGGGTAAAGGGATGTGATCCCCTGTGGTGACACCCCTCACCCCACCCCTGACCAAACCCAGAGGGAAGCCTGAGGAGGGCCCCTCCACTGAATGGGAAGCCCATGGATATCTGTGCTCCCCCACATGCACCCATGGGCCAGCTAAGGGGTGTTTGCATTCCTGGCCTTGGTCACGGAGATGGTGGGGCTGGGAGCAGGGGCTGCACTGACCTGCAGGCAGGGGATGTCCCCTTCCGAGAAGTTGAATGTCCCGATGACGTCTTCCCCGATCTTATAGACTGTCTTGAAGATGCAGAACTTCCCCACCTTCCCACGGGTGTTGCTGATGTTATACAGGTCTGCGGAGAGAGGGAATGGCTCAGTAAGCTCAGGCTGCAGCCATGAGATGGTTCCTCCCTTCTTAGAGAGAGCCCAGGGCGCTGGGGCAGCACAGCAGACTAGTGGCAGGCAGCTGTACCGAGCTGCCCATCCCTTCCCCAGTACCGAGTTTTCACAGAACCACAGACAATGAGGGCTGGCACGGACCTCACAGGAGTCATCCAGTCCACTCCCCTGTTCCAAGCAGCACCATCCCCAACTACATCATCCCAGCCAAGGCTTCATCCTAAAAACCTCCAAGGAGGAAATTCCCCCACCTCTCTAGGGAGCCTGTTCCAATGCTTTACCACCTTCCTCGTGAGTTTTTCCTAATATCTAACCTCAACCTTCCTTGCTGCAGCTTGAGCCCATCGCTCCTTCTGTCATCTGAGAACAGTCCAGCTCCATCCTCTTTGCAACCCCCCTGCAGGGAGCTGAAGGCTGCTATCAAATCCCCCCCTTAATCTTCTCTTTTGCAGACTAAATCAGCCCAGTTCCCTCAGCTTCTCCTCACCAGTCATGTCCCCCAGCCCCACAACCATTTTTGTTGCCCTTTGCTGGACTCTCTCCAGTGTCCACATCCTTTCTGTAGTGAGGGGCCCACAGCTGGACACAGGACTCCAGATGTGTCCTCCCCAGTACTGAATAGTGGGGGAGAATCACTGCCCTTGATCTGCTGCAACGCTCCTACCGATGCAGCCCAGGATGCCGGTAGCCTTCTTAGCACCAAGGGCACACTGCTGGCTCCCGTTCAGCTTCTTGTCCACTCTAACTCACAGGTCTTTTTCTGCAGAACAGAGCTCCCAGCATAGGATTTTTCCCTCCTAAGTGCAGGAGTTTGCACTTCTCCTTATTGAACCTCATGACATTTCTTTTGGCCCAATCCTCCAATTTATCAAGGTCTCGCTGAATCCTAGCCCTACCCTCCAGTGCATCTACTCCCTGCTGCTTGGTGTCATCTGCAAACTCGCTGAGGGCATGCGCTCCATCCCCTCTTCCAGCTACCCACCCACTGGGACTCCTTAGTGGCTTTCCAAGGGGAGAGGACGGTGTGGGTATTGGATCTAGCAAAAAATACGCTGCCACCTGCTGCAACGTACTTTGCGTGTCAGCTGGAGCCGGGGACTGGCTGGCTGAAGGAGGACAAGTCTGGGGGTGGTTGGCTGGAGAGAGCAGGGTGCTCCCAGCTGCTCATGCCCTTGACTGGGTGGGGCAGCTTCCCCCGGCTGCTGCAAACCCCAGGGCTCCTGTACCGGTGGGTAGGCAGGACTGCCAGAGCAGTCTGGTGGCCAGGATGGGGCAGGAGACACGAGCAGGGAACAACCTACGCAGGCTACGCCGAGAGGTGGCTGCCATCAGCAGCTCTGTGGCCAGGTCTGCCAGCCGAGGGTCCTTCTTCATCCCCTCCTCCTCCTCCAAGAAGGGGTTCGAGGGGGCGACAGCTTCATCCTGGGGGAACTGGTAATCCTTGAGCCCTGGGGGAGGGAGGGAAGGAGGAAGAGTCAGTGCCACGGCGGTGGGTGGCTGCGGGGAGGATGCCGCCTGCAGCAGGCCCTACCGTGCAGCACCAGGACCCGGAAGGGCACACGCAGCAGCTTGATGGGGGAGTTGACGCGCTGGCAGCCGACCGTCAGCTTGTACGCGTACTTCACTGACTGCCCCCGGAAGGAAGGCGGCCCGTCCACCGGCAGCACCTCGCAGTAGGAGTCTGCAACGAGAGGGGCGGGCTCACCTCAGCTGGGCCAGCGAGGCTGCAGCTGGGCTGAGCAGCGGGTCCCTGGAGCAGAGGATCCCAAGGGGGGAGCAGCGTCAAAGACTGGCTAGGGGCAGGGCTGATCTTCCCTGGTGCTCTTGTCAAAGGCCAACCCAGCTCGCTGTCAGCACTGTAGCACTCCTGGTCCACCCAGAGATGGATCACACAGAAGCACTGCCCTCCCCAGGCTTCCCTGATGATCTTCATCCAAGGGTACTTAGTGAATTAGCTGGAGTCATAGCAGAGCCACTGGCACGACTGTTTGAGCGCTCATGGCGCTCAGGACGTGTCTCGGAGGACTGGAAAAGGGCCAATGTGGTCCCTATTTCCAAGAAGGGGAGGAAGGAGGAACCAGGTAACTATAGCCCGGTTAGTCTCACCTCTATCTTTGGCAAGACCTTTGAGAAAATTGTTAAGGATCACATTTGTGGGGGACCAGCGGGTAAAATAATGCTAAGGGGCAACCGGCATGGGATCACAGCAGGCAGATCCTGCCTGACTAGCCTGGTTTCTTTTTACGACCGGGTCACAAAATGCTTGGATGAAGAAATAGAGGTAAATGTTATTTACTTAGATTTTTAAAAGGCCTTTGACACAGTGTCGCACCCAATTCTTACAAATAAACTAAACAGTTGCAATGTAGATTATTACACAGTCCAGCGGGTGGAAATTTGGCTTATGGGACGCACCCAGAGAGTGGTGGTGGCCGGGGCAGTTTCTACCTGGAGAAATGTGGGCAGCCGAGCCCCCCAAGGCTCTGTGCTGGGACCCGTGCTGTTCAATATCTTCATTAGTGACTTAAGAGAGGGAGTAGAAGGCACCCTGTCCAAGTTTGCCGATGACACCAAACTATGGGGGAGGTAGACAAACTAGAGGGCAGGGAGTGAATCCAGGCAGATTTGGACAGGCTGGGGAAATGGGCTGAACAAAATAGGATGCAGGTTAACAAGGACAAGTGCCATGTGTTGCACCTGGGGAGGAAGGATCATCGACACACCTACAGCCTGGGAGGCACCACTCCGAGGAGCACGACTGTGGAAAGGGGTCTCAGAGTCGTAGTCGACTCCAAAATAAGTTGAGTCACCGGTGTGGTGAAGTAATAAGTAAAGGTACCCGCCCCCTTTCTTGCACAAGCAGGTGCATCACAAACAGGTCCAGGGAGGTGATGCTTCCCCTCTATGCGACACTGGTCAGGCCGCAGATGGAGCACTGCACCCCGTTTTGGGCGCCGCACTTCAGGAGGGATGTAGATAACCTGGAGAGGGTTCAGAGGAGGGCCACACGTCTGGTTAAAGGCCTACAGAAAAAAAAACCCTACGAGGAGCGATTGAGGGTCCTGAATCTCTTCAGCCTCCACAAGAGCAGGCTGAGAGGTGATCTAGTGGTTGCCTACAAACTCATCGGGGGGGACAGCAGGAAATAGGGAATACAATATTTACCAGGGCGCCCATCTGGGTAACTAAAAATAATGGCCACAAACTGAGGGAGAGCACATTTAGACTGGACCTCAGGAAAAAATTCTTGACAGTGAGGGTTGCCCAGACATGGACTAGGCTTCCAAGGGCGGTGGTGCTGTCCCCTTCCTCAGAGGTGTTTAAGAGGAGACCGGACAGACACCTGGCTGGGGTCGTCTGAACCCAGCACTCTTTCCTGCCCCGGGCAGGGGGTCGGCCTCCATGATCTAATAGGTCCCTTCCGACCCTAGAAATCTATGAATCTGTGAAACTGCAGAGATACAAGTGTCCCAGGGACGGCAGAGGCTGGGACATACAGACATTAATAACAACACTCCTCAGAGCAACTTGGGTCTCATGGACCCGTCACCAGCAGTCTCCAAGGACGCCTACAGACGCACCCACAGCATGTACGGCAGGGGCCGGCAACACCTACAGTCACAGACAAGGAGGGCTGCCACTGCTCCCCCATGCCGCCCTAGGCTGGAAGGACCTTTACAGGCCGGACCTAAGCTCTCTGCGGGGGGGAGCTGACCCAGGAACGGTAGGTTGTGAAACCCTGGTTTTACGCATGTACGAGTCCAGGTGCAGTGGCTTTAAGCCCAGTTTATGGAAATGGGAGTCTCCTCCCTTGCTTGCTCTGAGGGCCTTATGGTAAGTAAAACTCGGGGGCATCCGAACCCCAAGCCTCCGGGCTTGGGCCTGCAAGTAGGATGCCCGCCAAATGTTTGGAAACATCTGAAGCCCCAGTTTAGGGTGGAGGATGTTTGCCGGTAGTAGGGCCACTTATGGTTCTGGACTCTTGGATTTGGAATTAGTTTTGGCAAATTTGGCCTTGGAAACAAACTATTTAAAAAAATATAAAAAAATGCACGAGTCCATACACAAAAGCAATCTTAACTGAATGTTAAGCACTCACAAGTCAGGACAGTCCAGAACAATCAGCACTGTCCGAGCTACAGCAAAATCCTCCGCAACCCAGCGCATGAGCCTGGGCCAGACCTGTCCAGAGTCTGTCCTGACCACTGCCATAACCCGAGGGGTCAGAGGAATGCAAGAAACCCGTAAGAGGCAGCAGGGAACCATGCCCTGTGCAGATCTCATCCTGGCCCCCGGGGAGCAGAGCGTGACCTGAGCCCTGCAGCAGGTTTCATGTTCTTTCCATCAGCCACAACAGACACCCTGAGCTAACGGGGGAACTGGCACCAGCTGGCCCGTTATCCCCAGCATTGGGGGTGAGGGCACTCCCAGTGGGTTACGGTGCTGAGGTCTCTCCTGGGTCCTAGAAAGGTACAGGCCTCTCCAACCCTCTCCACCCTGCTTGTCTCTGCCTCATCCGGACATACACAGCCCAGTAGCAGCTGAAGGATGCTGAAAACATGGGAAGGAAGCAGAGAAGTAGTTCTAGGCTTGGAA
Source organism: Alligator sinensis (assembly GCF_000455745.1). Classification (NCBI taxonomy): domain Eukaryota; kingdom Metazoa; phylum Chordata; order Crocodylia; family Alligatoridae; genus Alligator; species Alligator sinensis. Next base: position 65,756 of record NW_005843055.1, read on the forward strand.
AAAGCAATCGACAGAGGAAGAGTGAGAGCTCCATCTGCTTGGCTTTATGAAAAGGCAATGAGAGGGCACTTGGTGTGTACAGTGCACAAGCCTCTCCCTGGGGAGAATGTCTTGGAGGCTAAAAGGGCTCCTGAATCCAGCAGAACAGGAGCCAGAGGAAGGAAGACGAAGCCAGACAAGCCTGTACAAGTAAGGCCCAAGTGCTTAACAGCGAAGGGTGCTGGCCATCAGAACAAGCGGCTGATGGAAGCAGCAGTTCAAGGCTGCCTGGGTTGGGGTGACAAAGGAAACCAGCAGGTAGTAAGTTCAAAACAAACACCAGGGAGTTGTTTTTCTGGCTCTTAGTCAGAACTTCCTGGACCTTCAATGGTGCATGCTGCAAGGGAAAACCCTGCTCAGACCCGGTCACTCTCCCTTTCAGCCTCTGCTCTGTCGTCCACCGTGTGACACCGAGCGAGACAGAACCAGGGTCTGACCAAGTGAACGGCAGCTCTTACGGCTCCATCTCAGCCCTTCCTGAATTCCAAGTTTAGTAAACCTCAAACAGCTGGAAAACAGGAAATTAAGACTTAAGATGCTCGCCCACGCACCCTTAACCCTGCCCTCCGGAGCCGGCACTGACACTGAGTGACCTGCACGCACTCCGGCTCCATCCAGATACCTGAGAGCTGCGGGGGCCAAGCTCCTCTGGGGAAAGCATGCCCTTCTCCTGGACCCTGCCTGGGAGATGACCGGGGAGAGGCACAGTGCAGCCAGGGAGTTGGGCCGCACGTGGGCTCTCACAGCAGGGTACAGCGGGGTCTTTGCTATGCAGCCTGTCAGCACGGAGGTGAGGGGAGAGCTTGAGCTGTGCAGGGGTGTTTGTGCTTGGGGAGAAGGGGCTGTAAAGGGCACCAGCCCTGGGGATGCCCCAGGGCAGTGGGCTGTGCGACTGCAGGGCAGGTGCTGACAGCCCCATGCAGGACACGGCAGGTGTTACAAGGGCGCAGGGTATTGCCCAGACAGATCCACTCCACCTTAGCTACAGACTCAGCCATTTCTGTACGTAAACCTATAGCAGAGATGTAGAATCTCTGCCCTCCAGAGCCGGCAGGGGAGGAAGGAAAACCCGGGAAACTATAGGCCCGTTAGTCTTACCTCGGTCCTGGGGAAACTCTTTGAGAAGATTATCCAGGAGCACATCTGCGAGGGGCAGCAGGGGACTATACGCTTAGGGGCAACCAACACGGGTTCATTAGGGGCAGGTCCTGTCAGACCAACCTGGTGCCTTCTACGACCAGGCCAAAAAATCCTTGGATGCAGGTGTCGCGGTGGACGTAGTCTTTCTGGACTTTAGGAAGGCCTTCGACACTATCTCTCACCCCATTCTCATTAAAAAATTAGGTGACTGTGGTGTTGATGCCTACATGGTCAGATGGGTCACTAGTTGGCTGGAGGGCCGCACCCAGAGAGTGGTGGTGGACGGGTCATTTTCAACCTGGAGGGATGTGGGCAGTGGGGTCCCCCAGGGCTCGGTCCTCGGGCCCGTGCTGTTCAATATCTTCATCAGCGACTTGGATGAGGGCGTAAAAAGCACCTTGTTCAAATTCACAGATGACACTAAGATGTGGGGAGAAGTGGGCACGCTAGAAGAGAGGGACAGGCTACAACTAGATCTGGACAGGTTACAGGGGTGGGCGGATGAGAACAGGATGGGGTTCAACACTGACAAGTGCAAGATGCTGCACCTGGGGGGGAGACCCAGCAGCACACCTACAGGCTGGGGAACTCCCTTCTCATCAGCACAGAGGCAGAAAAGGATCTTGGAGTCATTATTGATTCATAGATTCATAGATGTTAGGGTCGGAAGGGACCTCAATAGATCATCGAGTCCGACCCCTGCATAGGCAGGAAAGAGGGCTGGGTTCAGATGACCCCAGCCAGATGCCTATCTAACCTCCTCTTGAAGACCCCCAGGGTAGGGGAGAGCACCACCTCCCTTGGGAGCCCGTTCCAGACCTTGGCCACTCGAACTGTGAAGAAGTTCCTCCTAATGTCCAGTCTAAATCTGCTCTCTGCTAGCTTGTGGCCATTATTTCTTGTAACCCCCTGGGGGCGCCTTGGTGAATAAAACCTCACCAATTCCCTTCGTGGCCCCCGTGATGAACTTATAGGCAGCCACAAAGATTCCAAGATGAACATGGGCCGACAGTGTGGGGACGCGGTCAGGAAGGCCAACCGCACCTTGTCGTGCATCCACAGGTGCATCTCGAGCAGGTCCAAGGAGGTGATCCTCCCCCTCTATGCGGCACTGGTCAGGCCCCAGTTGGAGTGCTGTGTCCAGTTCTGGGTGCCGCACTTCAGGAGGGATGTGG
>NW_005843055.1:68318-77634 GCF_000455745.1 Alligator sinensis
CCGCATCCTGTCCTGCCCATGGCAGGGGGTTGGACTTGATGACCTGCTCAGGTCCCTTCTGACGCTACCAACTATGACACTATGAAACAAAAAATCGCAGACAACGAGGGTTGAAGGGAGCTCAGGAGGTCACATCCAGTCCAACCCCCTGCTAAAAGCAGGACCAGCCCCACCTAGATCATCCCAGCCAAGGCTTTGTCTACCCAGGTCTTCAAAACCTCCAAGGATGGAGATTTCCCACCTCTCTGGGGAGCCTGTTCTGGTGCTTTACGACCCTCCTCATGAGAGGTTTTTCCCTCATAATTAACCTCAACTTCCTTTGCTGCAGCTTGAGCCCATTGCTCCTTGTCCTGTCATCTGCCTCCACTGAGACCAGCCCAGCTCCATCCTCTTTGCAGCCCCGCTGCAGGGAGGTGAAGGCTGCTATTCAATCCCCCTCGGTCTTCTCTTCTGCAGACTCAGTCAGCCCAGGTCCCTCAGCCTCTCCTCACTAGTCATGTGCCCCAACCCCACAACCATTTTCACTGTCCTCCCCTGGACTCTCCAACTTGCCCACATTTCTTCTGTAGCCTCATCTTGGCTGCTCCCTGGGCCATGGCAGGCCAGGCCCCAGGGCCTGTTGTCCAGGGCTTGGCCCAGCCCCGTCTGGGGGGCCATAAGCAGTGTGGCTCTGTGGGAATAGCAGCTTCACGCTGGCTCCCAGGAGACACTGTCTAACCCTCCCCATGACAGCTCTTCCCAGCGGCGAAAACCTGAGCCAATAACTCAACGCTTGGGCAACCGCCTCGACCTGCCGAGAAAACCTTTGCCTGGGCAGCCCTGTCGGCATACAACCTGCCACTTCTAGCACAAACAGGGCTGTGGCCTCATGGACCACTGGGATGGCAGCAATTGTGCCCTGAACTCCTGGCAGATCCAGACAACAGCAGACTTGCTGCAGGGAAGTCCCGGGGACGAGAGGCTGGCAGCACCTGGAGGAACAAGCTCCACCAGCAGAGGGGAAAAAGCGGGGAATGGAAAATCCATGCAGGGTACGAAGGGGCCAAGGCACCAGTGCAGAGGCTGCAAAGGGATGAACAAAGCTGGGGCAGAAGTGGGGATTGGAAAGGCTTGCCCCCATTGCACAGGGACCCTGTTTACCTGTGGAACAGGGGAGAGTTACGGGAACTAACCTACAGCAGAGGCAGACTCCACGGTCCGGAGCAGAGGGGGATCCAGGACCCCAGAAGGCCTGAGCCTCTGCCCACGAACACTACACTGCAGTGAGAAACAGGCAGGGAACCGCATGTTGGTGCGCCAGCCCGCCTGTCTGCCCCTGCACGGTTCAGCTCCGGCTCTGAGCAAGGAATGACCCAGTCAAGAGCTGGTCTAGAGTCCAAGCAAAGACCGTGCGTGTCTCATGGCTGCACAGATGCTGGCTGCAGAGTCCTCTTCCCCCGCCCCCACCTCCTCCCACGAGAGCGGACATGGAGCTTACAGGACTTTGATTCTCCAGGATCCAGCCGCAGGTCACAGAAGAGGATCTTGGGGGGAGTGGACAGGATGCACTGGCCTCTCTCTCCTGCAAGGGAAGGACAGGATAACAGCTGCACAGCGGCAGAGCAGCTCCCTGGGGAAGGTGCCAGGACCACACCATGCCCCAGCCAGCTGTGCTGAGCTCTCACCAATGGCCTGGGGAATGGGATTTCATCTCCACTTCTTGACGGGTGGAGGAATGGGCAAAAGCAGCAGGATTGATGGCCCTTGTACTTTAATGTCAGTGCCCCTGCCTGTGTTATTCACAGAATCATAGAACAGTCCAGCCGGCAGGGCCCTCCAGAGGTCACAGCCAGTCCAACCTTGCTCGAGGCAGGATCAAACCTGTTCGTAACATCCCAGACATGTCCTCATCTAACTTATTCCTAACCCTTCACAACACGTAACTACGAAGCTCAAAGACCCCAAGAGCCCCCAAATCTGCCCCAGGTAAAGCAGGGACATGGAGGCTGGCAGTGTCCTGCCACTGCAAGGGGTGCTTAAATGCACTCAAAAGTCCAAGGAAGAGGCTATGTTCCCTGCTGCAGAGGAAGGCCAACTGCCACCCCCAGTCCGTATCAATCTGACCAGGGGGAAAATCCCTTCCTGACCCCCAGTGCAGCGCTCAGGCTGACCCTGAACCGGGGGGCAAGACCCTGCGACCTGGAACCTCGTGCTCTAGGCCCAGCAGGGCTGCCTCCCCTCGTCTCATCACCCACTTCCAAAGGCTCCTGCAGAAACGTCGGCCCAGGGAATCCTACCAGGTGGGAAGGGGGTTTCTTCATCTACTGCCTGTGCTCACCTCTGTTGGGGACGAAGACGGTCTCATTCTCGGCCTGCACATCATGCTTGCTGTCGTCTGAGGGAGGCAGTGCCACCCGGTTCTCGCTGGCATGGAACTGGCAGTGAATCTGGGCACTGGCCCATGCAAGCATCTCACTGGGGAGAGAGGAGAGAGAAGGGCAGTGAGACACTGACAGCCAGATGGGTCCAGAGGGCAGGTGGGCCTGGAACGTCCACACAGCCACAGCCCTTCCAGCTGTGCCTCTCTGCCGAGGGCTCTGGCCCCTGGCTGGGAAAGGGCCTTTCGGTCCCAGTCCTGATGGCTCAGGTGTCTCCCCACATGACTGTGTCCCAAGTCCAGCCATGTGGTCACCTCCGACCTGTGTCAGCAATACACCCTGCAAGAGCCCAGGGAGCGGGGACAAAGGACCAGATGCAGGGGGGGTAGGTGGAGACTGACCCTCATTTCTCTTTCCACCACGATCACGTGGCACGGGTCTGATTACAGAAGGCAGCACCGAGACGCAGGGCAGAAGCAGAAGCTGCAGGATGCAGGGAAGGTCTCAGAGCCACCCTTTCCTTCAGCACAGGTGGAGCACAGTATTAACCAGTGACACCTCCAACCCTGGCTCCAGGTGAGCACCCGTGCGCTCACGCAGGTCAGAGGACCAGAAACCCATTGGTAGTGATGAGTGCACGGCCCCTTCCCCAAATGGCTGCCTCCTGCCCTGGCCTGAGCGTCACGGAGGGGGCGGGTTGCAAGAGCAGGGCCGGAGTACTCCTGCCTTTGGCTAGACACCTTCCCTCCCTCGCCACCCCGAGGGGTCCCGGGAGCAGTGCTGGCGTGCTACACCTGCTACCACAGTGCGCTGCTGGAGGCTTTCTCTGCACAGCCCAGAGGAGCAGGAGGGATCGTTGCATGGCAAACAGGCTTGGCCTTCCTTGCCACTGCACCTCTTCCAGGCCAGCTGCCTTGGCCCCCGCACCACTGCTCTCTGGTTCCAGACGCTGTGCAGAAAACACCCTCAGATTTTCTCTCTCTGCCCACAGAGCCCAAACCGGTGACACGAGCGGTACAGCAAGTGGTGCTGGAGCAGCACTGCTAAGCCAGGTTCCCTTGAAGCTACCAGGCACGTTCCTCCTTACTTATGGTCTCAGCCCGCTGCTGCGATGTTCCTGCCACCCCAGCAGCCTGTAAAAGCTTGCATGGTGCCCAGAACGAGACACTGCAGACCCGGGAGCTGCTCCTCGTTAACGAGCAGGACCCTGCGGGGAGCATTCAGTGTGCTGGGAGCTGGGCAGCGACACAGCAAAGAGCCTTGCAGCCTGCCAGCAAGAGGCTCTTGCCCGCTCAGTTCAGCCCCAATCTCAGACCAGGGCACCGAGGCCCGTGTGCCGCTCTGGTGTTTGCCTAGCACGGCAGTCGGCCACCTCTCTCGGCTGTGGGTTGGGGTGACCCCGCTCGGCTCAGAGGTGGGCAAGTGCTAGGACCCGGCCGGCTGTCACTGCCTTTCTTCCTGCGGCAGCATGAGGGATGCTCCTGCCACCACTGCCAGAGGCCACCCCCCAGTGCCCAAGCCACCAAACTCCCACATTGTGGGTCATATCAAACAGCTCCGCAGTCTGTAGGCCGCTGACTGCTGCTTCAGCTTCCCATGCCCTGCAGATTTCCGCGTGTGAATCCTACCCCTTCAGCACTCTGTACTTGGCAGCCTTCGTGGCTGGCAGGGCCAGGCCAGGCCATGCTGGGCGTCTCAGACACTGCTCTTGCACCTCCCGATGCGCAGAAAGCGTGCTGCAGATTGCACTTGGCATTGAACTGTGGAACGGCTAGGTCGGCAGGGCCCTCGGGCGGTCTTGGCTAATCCAGCCTGTAGCAGAAAGCCCCCTTTTCCTCTTGCCTGCAGTTGCTCTCCCCTCTTTGGATATGTTTTTCCTCTTCTACCTTTTCTTCCTTCCTCTTTTTTCACTTCAGGATAAGGAATTGTGTTTTAAAATTTGTGTGCGCGCATTTTGTATCTCCCCTTGTATTTTGGTATTTTTATCTATTTGTGTGCCATGGCATTACTTTTGTAGCTTATATTTTATACTCACCTTTCAAGGAAATGTGTTTAGTTTCAGAAGTAAGTTATACATTGTAACAATGTTAACAAGGGCAGGAGTCAAACCCTGCTTCCCTGTATCAGGCTGGCCCCTGAAAGAGCAGCGAATTGGTGATTGAATGCGTAACACAGTAGCAGGCAACAATTAACACCTAGGGAAACCGCAGCTCAACCAACAGAAGAAATCAATAGAAGGCAATGTAGCAACTGGGAAACCTCTAAACATCACTGTTCAAGGGCTAGAAGCCCTGGCCTGAGTTAATCAATGTTGGGGACCAACTTTTGGGATGAATATCTCCAGCTCGACCGCTCCCAGAGCCCTATTCAAAATTAATCAACGGACTCCCAAACCTGCACGTACGTGCAGACGACCCCTGTGGCTGACAGATGCCATCCAGTAGCCGCTGAGGGGGAAGTCCCACGAGGGTCAACGACCCCTGGATTGGGCAAACCTGAAAACTGGGGAGTCACCAAAGTCTGCCAAGGACAGATAAAAAGCAGTGAAAAGTGACCCTCAGCAGCACCCACTTGACCAGCACCGGACCTGTACAGCCAGAAGGACCAGCCGGTGACCTCCTTCTGGAAGATAATACCACGCTGGAAGAAGCCTTGATGGCAGACCCGAGCGCCTGTGGGATAGGTATACCTGACTCTTGTAGCTCGCTACTGTGTGTGTGGGGACCAGCCCCAAGGTTTATGATTTAACTTCATTACAGTGTTTCAATCCACCTAATAAACCAGAATTTTAAGGATCCTGAGTTGGACATTTGTAGCCAAAAAACCCTGCTCAAGGCAGGCCTCTCTGTTATGTAAGGCACCTGCTCAAGGCAGGAGTAACCCTGTCTGAACCACCCCAGATAAGCGTCTGTCTAACCCAGTGGCTCTCAACCTTTTTGGACTGAGGGCACCCCTCGGAAGAGGCCAGCTCTTTGTTTTCACTTATGTTTGGACCACAGAAAAATAACAGAACAATTCTTCTGCTGCAGAGGATGCAGAACAGGTCTGAATGCTTTGGAGTCCTATCTGAGATCTCTGCGCTTACCCTGTGACTCATGCTTGCTCACCTCACAGGGCTATCATTGCGAGGCACCCCGCAGCACCCCTGAAAGGATCTCAAGGCACTGCAGGGTGCCAGGGCACCTGGCTGAGAATCGCTGGTCTAACCTATGAAAACTGCACGAATGCCCCTTTTGCACAACTCCCAGACACAAGGCCCCAAGCCACTGAGAACGGCCCAACGTGCCCAGGTGACGCAGGGGGCGCTGGCAGTGCCTGGGTGCTGCACGGACAAGGAGAAGCTCGAGGTGGCCAAGGAATGGCGTCCTCTGCCCAGGACCCCCCGTAGGCTACCTCAGCACAAACCCTTTCACGTGCTTGAAGGTGCCAAGGCCTCCTCTGACTTCCAGGGGCACATTGCACAGCGGTGCCGTCTCTAGGACTGGCTTCCCTGCCTCTGCCTTCACCAAGGGCTGTCCACAAATACGCTAAACAGAAAGCACCACAACTGATGCCATCCTTTGTTTCCAAACTGAGCACAGTCCCCCCACCTTGTGCTTTAGCTACTGCTTGGGAAACAAATCTCTGGGAGAAACATCCTGCAAAAGGCCAGGCAGGAAAACATAAGTCTGGATTCACGGACACCTGCCAGGCTCCTGGACAACCTCAGATGGTTTCGGGATAGATGCTCCTCCGGCATCTTCTTTTTCAGTGGCCAAAATCTCCTTCCTCAGCACACGCTGCAGCATCGTGTGGCACCACCTTCTAGCAGGATCCTGAGCTTAACTGAAAACCCTGGTGTGGCTTCCTGAGAAAGGTCACCAAACCCATACACCCCAAGAGCCCTCCTTCCTTGGGGTCTTTGTTTGTCCACTGCCTCCGCTGTCCTCGGGCCTGACTGCCCTCCCTCGTTAGGGTGTGCGTCTTACAGGGCTCTCACCTCGGTCAGCTCACCTCGGCCGTCGTCCCTTCAGATTCCAGGTTCTCTTCTCTGAAATATCGAGGAACACAACCCAGTCTCTCGCTGTGGGGCTCAGCCCCCTCGAATGAGCAGCCCATCAATGGTTACTCCTGACCTAGGCACAGTCTCAACGAGCCGGGGCGTGACACTCGACTGCGTTTCCAGTGCTGAGGGAGCCCCGAGATGAACTCACCCAACAGCCCCTTACCAGGGTGGGGTGGGGGGTGAAGGTGTGGTTCTCTCTCTCCGTGACACTACATCTGCAGAAATCACTGATCTGCACCGACGTCGCTTGTATGCTGGAACCTCCGTACAACATCCTCAGCCGCTCTGGGGGTGAGGGAGGGAGGGAGGAGTTGCTGCACATTACAGCCGCATTTAAATCCACTGCACCTACATGAAACCGTGTGACAACCGCCATGCTGTTAGCTTCGCCAGTCAGTGTCTGAGGCTCTCAACATTACCCAGCTTTACCACCTGGTCAAGAACCAGCTTTTACTTCATCTTCAGTGGAGCAGGAGCTGATGTGGCGCAGGGATGAGGTGGTGCTGGATCTCTCAGCGGAGCGGCTAAACACCCAGTCAGATTCATTGAGGAAACTGTTGGCACACAAGGTTCTGTGGGTAAATGTGATAGCTTTTATTAGTCCAACTAAATAGCTGGAAAAATTGTTCTCTGCAAGCTTTCAGGTACAAACACCCTTCTTCAGGCAGAGGGAGAGTCTGCTGGTATGTGCGTGCTCTTCTGGGTGGAACAGAAGCCACTGCGCAAAATGCAGGTCTGTGAAAATGCAAGTGCATGGCAGCGAAGATCAGAGGCGATGGGAAACGGCTGCAACCTATCCTGCGGGGCAGGTACACGCCATTTGGCCAGGAAGCTGCTCTTCATCCCCAGCATGCATGGGACTTCCTGTTCGGTTCCTGCAAGCTCCGCTGGGCTGGATGGGTCCTTGTCCAGGAGCGCCAGCACAGCTCTTATAGAGGGTCTCCCGTGGCAGGCCCCGTGCCACAGACTTCCACGGTGAGAGCGCTGAGCGCCCTGTACCTGCTTCCTGGGAGCCTGCTGCATTCAGTGCCAGGCTTTATTTGGAAATTAACCCTTTGTTCATGTTTTTTTCTGGCATCTCAAACCAATGTGCCTCTGAGCTTGGCCTCCTGGTCACATCACCTGTCTCTGAGCTTGGTCTCCTGGCTGTACAGTTCTAAGCGTATTCGGCATCAGCGCTGAGGATACGTTCCCACAAAACGCAACTCTTGCTAGCGTGAGACACCTCCCTTGAGCAGAGCACCTCTGCATTGCGCCTCCAGTGCCTCACTCATGGCCAACCTGTTTTCTGACCTTGCTTTGTACATTTGCATCAGGTTCTCCTGCCTTGGCAGGCACTTTGATTAGAAGCCTTCAATTGCGCAGCACGAGATTTGGTTACCCTGCAAACACCCATTCTTTAGGGAATCTCCTTGACTGGGGCAATGCCCATGCTTCAACCTGGCCATCACTGGATGTGTTGGTTCATCATCACACCTGGACTCCTGGAAAAACTTTCTTGTTTGTTTTAAACAAGTGGCATTCTCCTGTGAGCACATGCGGTGGAGTCCAGGATTGCCGCGGTAGCAGGTCACAGACCCTTCTTGCTTACTGTGATATGCTGTGCATCTGCAAGGTTTCGCCGTCTGTCTTCCCTGCATCTCTGCACACTCCCAGGGGCTTGCGAAGAGGGCTGCACCTCTCTAGGTCTTTGCCAGACTCGCTTCCCAACCGAGGGCTTCTTGTAGCTTTGTCTGCTCCACTTTTGCTAGTGATTCAGTTCCCCTTGGACCTCAAGTACCTACAGTCAGAAGGCAGGGTAGAGATGCAGCTTTATAGACTAACTAAATCAAATATATAAGGAGAGCACAAGCTTCCGCAAGTTCTTGTGGTAACCTCTCCAAATGCTGTGCGTGGACGGGGGTGCAGAAAGCAGGGTGCAACACAGACAGAGAAATTGGAATAACAAAAAACAGGGGAGGGGAGAGGAGATGGCAGGGGAGGTGCTAGGAGAGAAAAGCAAACAAGCAGGAAACCCCAGGACAAAGGGGGTCACCAAAGTTAATCCAGGTAATGAGAGAAGGATCCCTAGTCCCTGTCTAAACCAGACTTAACGCAGTCGGTCTGGAGATGATTTCTGTTCCCGTTTTCCATTAAAACTCGTTTGCAATTTTTTTTTTTGCCTGTGAACAGCAATCCTGAGGCCAGGGATGGAGGGTCCAGGGAGGTTGGAGCATGGAGGAAAGGAGAATACGCATCCCTTAGCTGAGGTCCCCAAAGGTGATCGAAGTCTCGGCCCCGTGGCTCGGACCTGCTGTGCCACGTCGAGCACAGCCGAGAGAGAGCTCAGCATTGCTTAATGAGCTGTTTGTGCAGAGTTGGAGAAATCAGCTTCGCTCTACATAGCGGGGACGGTTCAACAACAGCGCAGCTCCCCTGTGCGTGACATGGCAAGCCCGGCACAACCAGACGCTCCGGTTTCGAGGCCAGTTCTGCACCATTCCCCTGTTGCGATCCTCCTCCAGGACCTGTCAGGCTGCTGCCGGCCCTCGTCACGGCAGGACTGTCCCACCGCCCCGCTCTTACACAGCGAGCCGCAAACGAAGCTGACCCCACGGCCCAGTCAGGGACAGGCCAGGAGTGCCAGGCAGGTTACATGGGCCCAGCACCCCACGACCGCGCTGTGCAGGGCAGGGGAAGGGGCAGGGGATACAGTACCCAGGGGGGTCGTGGCACCCCACGACTGCGCTGTGCAGGCCAGGGACACAGTACCCAGGGTGTCGCGGCACCCCAAAAGGGGGGCACTGTGGGGCGGGGCGGGGCTGGGGGGTGTTGGCCCGCCCCCCCCGGGCGGGGGTACCTGGAGGCGGAGGTGGAGGCGGCCGAGAGCGGGTTGGGGAAGACGATGGTGCACTCCAGCACCTCCCCCAGCAGG
>NW_005843055.1:79067-114422 GCF_000455745.1 Alligator sinensis
GAGCCGGGCACGAGCGGCTCCGACCCCCACGCGTGCAGGGGGGCTTTGGGCGGTGTTGCGCCACGAAGGAGGGTCGTGGGTGCGAGGCTGGGAGCACGGGGCAGCGTGGCATGGCGTGACAGTTGCGTGTTGCAAGCCCTTTGCGGCCGTTTGCCCTCCGAGCCCGTGGCCGCTGTTGGCCCGCTTGCACAAGGGCCCGGGCTGCGCCAGCTCGCGGGCGCTCGGGGGGGGAACCCAGGCCCCAGCCATTGTCGCGAGCCCCGGCTGTGCGTGCCACGGCCTTGTGCACACGTGCGCGAGCGCGGGTTGTGGCACGAGTCCGAGCGGAGGTGCCTGCGGTCAGGACGTGTCGTCCTGCCCTGTGCGCGCAGCGCGGGGCTGCCTCTGCAGGCGCGAGGGCTACGGCCAGGGCGAGGGCAGCTCCCCCAGCACCGTCCATCCCAGCCCGGCTGAGCCCCGGGTTACAGGCCTGGAAGGCGGAGGGTTGCCTGCCCTTGGCTGGGTGTGGAAACCCTCGGAGGGGTCCCGAGGTGGTGGCTGGGAAGAGGCGAGCCGTGCAGATGCAGCGATGCCACTCCCGGGCGGAGGCAGAGCCGGCCCCAGGGCCAAAATGGCAGGGCGCACAAAGGCAGCGTGGCCCCGGGCAGGGCAGGAGGTGGGGAAAGCAGCCGTGCAGGCAAGTCCTAGCAGAGGTGTCGGAGCCGGGTTGCAACGAGCTCTGTGAGACAGTGTTGGCACAGAGCGGTGGCAGCGAGAGGGCACCCCGCAGCCCCTGGCATGCCGACCCTTGCCCCGGCAGGGCCGTGCAGCGCCCATCCCTCACCGCTGCAGCACGGGTGGAGGAGAGGAGCCAAAGTGCTTCGTCACCCGTGGCGTGGTGCTTCCTTATATGAGCCCCTTCCCTGCCGCCCGGGTGGAGCTCGCTGCACTTTGCCCTCCCTGCGATCGCGGTAGGTGTCCTCCCCTGACTGCCAGTGCAGAGGAAGAGGAGGAAACGCTCGCCTGGAGCTGCCAGGTGCTGTGGAGGGAGGGTCCGGCGTGCTGTGTTGGTGGGGCTTGCTCTGGCTTCCTGTTTTCACAGAGCTGAAACAGATCTCTGACTCGCCGGGAGGGACAGCGCCAGACACCCCCGGGCTGGGGCTGGGGCCGGGGCTCGTGCGGACGTTGGCGATACTGTACTGTCAGCGAGGTTCGCTCTCGCTGCACTGCAGCAGCCCAGAGGTGAAAAGAGCTGCGTGATTTTTTTGTCTGCTGTGAAAGCGCACGTGAAAGGTGGAAACATGCAGGTTTTCCAGGTTTACAGAGCTGCTGTTTTGACTGCTGATGGGGACGTCCAGATACCGATCGAGGCTGACCCTGTGTTGATCGGTCTGCCTGCTGAAGCCAGGGCTGGTGTCTAGGCGCTGAGAAGGTAGAGCGGGGGGGCCGTGCTGGAGAGCGGTGCGTGCCCCGCTGAGCAGGAACTCGAGCTGCAAGCGACGCAAGGGCTGAGAGCGCGCCCGGTGCTGGATGTGGCAGCAGGGGGGTGCCGAGTCTGGGTGTGGCATTAGCGAGACCAATACCGGGCACCGAGCCCAGGTCTGGTGCTCACACTTGAAGTGGGTGCTGGCCGGTGGGAAGGGCTCTGGAGAGACGGGAATGGCCGGAGGCCTGGGCATCTCGCCGCCCGCCTGGGAGGAGCTGGAGCAGCTGCTGAACTTGGCAGGAGAAGTGTGATGGGGAGACTTGGACACGGTGTAGGAGCACCAACCCAGTGTTGGAGCACGTCGCCCCTTCTGCCCGGTGCATTTACAAGCCCCAGGCTCGCATCCTAGCCAGTGGGCCAGTCGCCTGTGATACTGCGTCAGCGCAACCCGGGGCCGTGTACAGTTGCAGCGGCGCTGGGGGGAGAGCCGTGGGGTTCTCAGCGCCGTGGTGGGGCTTAGTCGTGGCATTGGTGAGAAGTCAGGTAGGAAGGAAGTCATCTAGCCCCCCCGCCTGAGGCAGGTTCAGCCCTTTCCAGACGTCCCAGACAAATCCATTGACCAGCAAAAGGACTCAATCTGCCCTGACACGGCACCAGGCATCACACCTGAATCTGCCACTGGGAAAGCAGGGGGTCCACAGCAGCCAGCGCCCCGCTGCTCCCAAGGTTGCTAATATATGCTGAAGAGGTCCTGGGTAGGGGCCACTTCTCCCGCTACACAGGAGGGCAAACCCCAAACGATCCCTATCAGTCTGACCACATGGGTAAGATTCCTTCCTGCCCCCGTATGGGATCAGTCTGACCTGGAGCAGAGGGGCAGGTCCCAGCAGGAGCATTGGCACAGCCTGGTCCCCATCCCCAGCCTGGGCTGCGGTTAACACCCAGTGTCTCCAAGGAAGGCGTTGAAACACCGCGACACGTAGCAGCAGGGAGAGGGGAGGGAAATTCCCTTCCACCCCATGCGGCAACCAGCAATGCCCAGAAGCCTGGGAAATGCCCGTAGCGGAGCACAGGCATTGCTATCATCCCCACCGGTGGCTGCCCACCCTCTCCTTGACACCTCCAGCGATGGAGAGCCCCCAGCCTCCCTGGCCTCTATCCCACTGCCTCCCTGCGCTGACCGTGAAGAAGGTGTTGCTGATGTCCCACACCAGCCTGCTTTACTGCAACTTCAGGGCCTTGGTCTGGGCCCTCCTCTGCAGCAAGAGGGGAAAGGCGTTTTCTCTCTTTCCGGCAGCCCTCCCAATATTTTGCCGACTGCTGTCGTGTCCCCTCTTAAGTGCCTCTTCTGCCTGCTGAAAATGCCCAGATCCTTCAACCTCTCCTCGCGTGACTTGCTTTCCAAGTCTTTTATCATATTTGTCACTGCCTCTGGATCCTCTCTGACTTCTCCACTTGGCTTTAAAGTGCAGAGCCCAGAAAGGCACGCAGCGCCTAGAGGAGGCTGAACCAGTGCCGAGCAGAGGCACTATTGTCTTGCACTAATGCCTCTGTTGATGCAGCACAAAACTGCACTGGCCTTTTGTGCAGCCGCATCACACTGCAGACTCGTATTGAGTCTGTGGTCTATCAAGACTCCCCGATCCTTCCCCACAGCGCTGCCACCCAGCCAGGTCTCCCCTCTTTTGTATTGGTGGTTTTGATTAGGGCAGCACCTTGCCTTTGCCCACATTGAACTGCACATTGTTGGCTCCAGCCCAACTTCCCAGTCTGTTGAAATCCTTCTGAATTGCGCTTGCATCCTCCAACGTCTTTGCAATTCTTCCCAGTTTTGTAGTGTTTGCAGAGTTGCTCCAGAAGCTTTCTGTGCCAGCATCCAAATCGCTAATAAAGGTGTTGAATTGATCCAAAGGACGTAGCAGACTATGCTGCTTTGCAGCTGTAAACCCCCCTTCCCTCCCTAATCGCAGGGGCTCCTCATCCCCCTTTGAGCTGGTTCACAAACCATTTGAATCTGCTCAGCCTTCGAGGGGGCCTGGTAGCTGCAGGGCTATTCCAAGGCAGGGTCCCATTGTCAGCGGGGATCTGAGTTTTCCTGTGGCGTTGGGCAGGTCAGGGGTAGTATGTTTCATAGTTGGTTGGAAAAAGTGGCAGGAAAAAGTACTGGGATCAAACAACCCCAGCGAGGTGTTCGTCTAACCTCCTCTTAAAGCCCCCAGGGTAGGAGCCAGCACCATTTCCCTTGGAAGTTGGTTCCAGGTCCTAGCTGCCCTGGCAGTGAAGTCGCGCCTCCGGATGTCTCGTCTGAATCCACCCTCTGCCAGCTTGTGACCGGTATTCCTTGTCACTCCTGGCAGTGCTCGGGGGAACAGGGACTCCCCCAATGCCTGCTGGTCCCCTCTGACTAGTTTATAGACGGCCACCAGATCCCCCTCAGCCTTCTCTTGTGGAGGCTGAACAGGTTCAGGTCCCATCGCCTCTCCTCGTAGGGCCTGCCGTGCTGACCCCTGACCATGCGAGTGGCCCTCCTCTGGACCCGCTCCATGCTGTCCACATCCCTCCTGAAGTGCCAAGGTGCGGTTGGCCTTCCTGACCGCGTCCCCACACTGTCGGCCCATGTTCATCTTTGAGTCAATAATGGCTCCAAGATCCTTTTCTGCCTCTGTGCTGACGAGAAGGGAGTTCCCAGCCTGTACGTGTGCTGCTGGTTCTTCCTCCCCAGGTGCAGCACCTTGCACTTGTCAGTGTTGAACCCCATCCTGTTCTCATCCACCCACCCCTGTGACCTGTCCAGGTCTGATTGCAGCCTATTCCTCCCTTCTAGCGTGCCCACTTCCCCCCACATCTTAGTGTCATCAGCAGAGTTGAACAGGGTGCTTTCTACCCCCTCGTCCAAGTCTCTGATGAAGATGTTGAACAGTGCGGGGCCGAGGACCGAGCCCTGGGGGACCCTACTGCCCACATCTCGCCAGGTTGAAAATGACCCGTCCACCACCACTCTCTGGGTGCGGCCCTCCAGCCAGTTAGCGACCCATCTGACTGTGTAGGCATCGACGCCACGGTCCCCATGTTTTTTAATGAGCATGGGGTGGGAGACCGTGTTGAAGGCCTTCCTGAAGTCCAGAAAGACTACATCCACTGCTACCCCTGTGTCCAAGGATTTGGTGACCTGGTCATAGAAGGCCGCCAGGTTGGCCCGACAGGACCTGCCTTGAATGAACCCGTGCTGGTTGCCCCTGAGCATAACCTCCCCTGCTTGCCCCTCGCGGACATGCGCCAGGATAACTCTCTCAAAAAGCTTACCCAGGACCGAGGTAAGACTGACTGGCCTATAGTTTCCTGGGTCCTCCTTCCTCCCTTTTTTGACCCAGGCTGATGCGTTGTGAGTATGGACACATGCAACAAGGAGACAGGTTAAACCTGAAGCAGACAAGCCTGTTAAACCAATGTAAAGCTGCATGGAACAGTTTAGAAGCATACCTGGAAAATCAAGTGCCGTCTGCGACCACCCTGTCCTGCTCCCAGGAGGGGACGTGCGCCAGTGCCGCTGGCCAGCTCGTGTGCAGGGGGCAGTCCCCAACTCTGGGCTGGAAACCGCGAGCTGCCACTGTGGGAGCCCAGGACGAAAGCCTCGGCAGCAGTATGTGCTGCGGGCAGCGCAGGGGCAGGGCAGAGCTGCGCTGTGCTGCGCCTGTTTCCGATGGAGAAGGCGGCTCGGGGCCCTTGGAGGAGCCGTCACCTTGCACTGCGGAGCCGTGTGCAACGGTCCGTGTGTTCATGTCGATCACGCTTTGTTGCGCAGTAACCAGGGATCTTGTCTTTCTCTGTGGTGTTGGCAGCTTCAGCCTCTTTGGCGAGACCCTGTGCCCACATGCCTCGGTCAGCTCTCCCAGTGTCTTCCTCGTGCCGCATCGGCCAGTGGCGGTACTCGTGAGGTTGCTGCTGACCCCCTGGGGGAAGGACACGGGTAGGGGTGGTGAGTGTGCGCCACTTGGGACTCTTGCCAGCACAGGTTTCACGCCCAAGCTGTGCAAAGGGCTGCACAGGCTGACAGGGTTGTGTCATTTCACACACTTGGCTGCACCCTTTGGTGCTGCAGGTGTGGGAGGTAGGTAGCTGAGAAGGGATGCTTCTCACTGGCAGAAATGGGGGATCTATAGGGGGTGTCTCTGAGGGACACCCCGCAGTTGAGGTCGGGAGCAGCGGGGACGCCCGCTCCTCCAGACCCTCTGGCCTGCAGAGCCTTAATGGCGTGCGCCACAAAGCAGCAGCACGCGATCGCCCCGAAGACCCGTGTGCCCGAGAGCCGGGCGTGCTGCTTTGTGCTGCAGGTGAATGCAAATGCTTATGAACATGGAGCATGTTATTTGTAGGGTGCAGTGGTGTTGAGGAGGCAGAGATGGGGGTTTTCCGGAAAATTTTGAATTGGAAAATTTTCCAATGCCCTAAATAGAGCGTGATCTGATTTAGTGTGTTTAGTTTTGTTTACTAAATATGTCAAATAAAAAAGTATCCCCACATTAATATTATGTCCCCAATAGCCACAAGTATTTGAACTGAAATATTTGATTAGGAAAAAAAAAATATAGAGTGCACTTAGTGTAGTTTAAATGTTATATTCAAACACATTCACAGCTTTATGTGGAAAGAAATTATTTTTATTGGAATACTTGTAAAAATGTAAAGAACAATACACAATAGCATGCACTTCCCTTACATTGCTTGTTTAAAGTTAAAAAACAAACAAACCCCCGAAGGCACTGAAGACTGTTGACACACTAATTTTAGCACATCCAAAGAGCTGTGCATGATATGCCGTGCTTTGGTTTTGATTCAACCTGCACAGCCAATTAAATGAATTCCAAACTTGATTTTTGGTTTGGATTATTATGCAAGTGTATTTACCCTCCTGTTTACAAATTAATAAAACACATATGTACTTTTTCATACACTTCCTAGGGATAATCACCTGAAAAACATGAATTACAGCTTTGAAACTGCCCAGCTTGTCTAATATTGTGTTGGTATCCATTCACAGTTACTAATGAATTTTATGAAACAGTGAATTTTTAGAAACGTAAATTTCCCAAGGAAAAACAAAGCACTGGAAAATATTCCTCCCCACAGCTCTGTGAGAGGGGCGAGAGACTTCCCCGTGACGTTTCTGTGCCTTTGCAGGTTTGAGGCGGCTGGCGGGTCCTGGCACAGCCGTCCCAGCCCTGCGCGCAGCCTGCTGTGCTGCTGAAGGATTGGGGCGAGCGGCGCAGGCAGGGGGAAGTCGCTGACTCTGAGCTGGTAGGACACCTGGAACAGTTGGCAGGAAACCAAAGCCTGGTCCAAGCACTTCTGGAATTGCCTGGTTGAAATCCCTGCGAGCATCCCCCGTTTCATCCATCCGAGAGACCCGTCATGTCCCCTCCGGTGTCTACAGCCTGCAGCGCCCCGCGCCCCTGCTAGCCCCCTCCGCTGGGCGCTCCTCTGCCGGCACCTTGGCTGAGCGCCTGCAGACGAGTTCCTCTTCCTCTTGCCAGAGTTGAAAAGGACGTTTCCGTATGAGCGCGCTGCCGGGAACGTCTGCCGGAGCAATCCGAGGCTCTGAGCTAGAGAAAAGCAAAGTCACCGCTGGTAAAAATGGTGGATGAGACAGAACAGCGGGTAGTGGTGAGGATGGGGTGCTGCTCAGAGCCACCTGGGCTATTGCAGCAAAGCGAGCCTAAATCCTGTCCAAAGCAAAGCTGTGCACGTAGGAGCGAGGAGTGCAGTGACCCAGACCGGGCCCCTGGGAGGCAAGCAGCCGGCTGAGCTCCCAGCACGGTGCTGGGGCAGGGAAGGCTGCTGGGCTCCTCGGCATGTGAATGGGGGAGCCGTGGGCAGCAGCAGGGAGGTGGGTACGGCTCTGGTGGCTGCGTTTTAAGAGGACTAAAACAAAATGTCCGAGAGCCACCAATGTGATCCAGGAAAAATCACCTGATGGGGAGAGACATAGTGAGAGCTGGGTCTGCCCTGTCAACCAGAAGAAAATTGATTCAGCTGGGTTGATTCTGGTTTGTGAATCTGCAAATTGCATTTGGAAGCAAAGCACGCTTTAATGGTGAGAGTGATTAATTACTGGAACGTGGTGCCCAGGCAGGTGGTGGGTTCTCTGGCTCCCGTGGATTTGAATCCAGGCTGGATATCTTTCTGGCAATGCTTAACCCAGCTCACGTCCCTGTGCTCTGTGGAAGGGTGCCTGGGCACGGTCCTCCAGCCTTTTACACCGGTAGTCCGGCTAGGTGGTCTTACTGACCCTTTTGCCCGTAAGCTCTGTGGAGGACAGTGTCACCCACCCCTGGAGAGCAGCGACGAAGGGGCTGAGCTGCGGTCAGGCGAGAGGGCCTGGCTGCACCGGGGAGGCACAAGCCCATTTTGTTTTGTCGGCATGATCCTGCTTGGGCTGTCTTGCATACCACATGCAGCAAGGGACTGCTCTGCGTCCTTCTCCAGGGGTTTGCAGCCTTCTCCACGCTGGTGCTTGCTTGCTCCATAGGGCACTGCGTGGAGGTTGAGGGCTGCAACTAAGCATGTGACCCAGGTATGAAGAGGGCATCTTGGAGGGGGACAAAACTTTAGGGAGAGGAAGGTGCTTCCCTGTTGCCCCACAACGGCCTGTGTGGGTTGTTGCTCCTTCCTGTGAATCGGCTGGCGCTGCCCGCTGCCGAAGGCCGGCACTGACTCTGTGGCCCTTGGTTCTGTGGGCCTGTGTTTCTTTGTGGCCGCTCCCAGGTTGAGCTGCATCGAGCTATACCGATCTACAGCCACTTTGCTCCTGAGTAAGAGCGTCCCTGTGGGTGGGGGAGGGCGGTGGGGGGATGCTGATGTGTGTTACAGGGCCTGGGGTGCGTGTCTGCTGCTCCACTGGGGTGCCAGGCAGCTCTGGACTGCAACATGCCATGCGTGCTCCATGGGTGCTTCTCTCAACCCAGGAGTGCAGCTGCCTTGGAGCCATGCGGTGGGAGCAGCCAGGTCCCCGGAGAGGCATCTGTGCAGCGTGGCGATGCTGAGGGCTGCACTGAGCAGCATAGACAGGCCTGGAGACGCACTGACTTCACACCGTCGCTTGACCTCCCGTCTTGCCTTCCCTGCGCGTCCCTGTGCAGGCATGGCTCTGGTGTCCCCGGGGCCTCCCAGGCTGACCCCCCACCCCAGGCTCGGTGTCGCACTGAATCAGGCTGGCTGTATTGTCCAGGCTTTTGGGTGGCCAGGTGTGGCCAGGCCCATAGTTGTTCTGGGCACCCTGTGCAAAAGCACTCGCCATGGTGAGCACTGTGTGCAAAAGCAAAGGCACAGGGGACTCTCTCTCCCCTTCCTGTGCTTGCCAGTGTGTTTCCTGGGTTCAGCCAAGGCTGCACTTGTCCTGGGCACCTGATTTCCAGTAATACGTTTTCCATCTTGCAGAACGACCTGTCTGTACTGTGTGGCACACCGCAGCGAGCATGCCCGCAACTTGCCAACAACCGGCTTCACGGGCCTCATCCCAAATTACTGTGCCCTCCCTTGCCAGGAAAGCTCTCTGCCCATCTACCTGCTATAATCCATGTGCTAATTGTTCTTGGCTGGAGGCGCTAACTGAAAGCTGGCGCGGTGCTGGCTGTTACAGAGGTGGCACAGCTTGCATGTTCTGCTGTCTCGATGCCGCAGGTGGAGGAACAGCTGTTCCCGTCCCCTGCAGCCCTCTGGCTGTGAAGGGCGCACCCTGCTCTGTTTTGTCCCCTGTTGTTCTTGCATCTCTCTCTACCTGGAGAGGCCTTTGGGTAGGAAGTTGTTTGACTGGCACGGCCTGGGACTGTACAGGCCACAGGCTGGCTTCGTTCATAGTGCCAGAGAGGAGCAGGGCTCTCCTCTCTCACGTGCAGTAGAGCATGAAGAGCTGCACTGCGTGGCTTTGCCTACACTGGGTGAATCCTCCTGTGGATGCTGACTGTCCTGGTGCAGTGCGACTTGCTCCATCGCAGCTGTGTGGGTTTGATGATTGGCTAAGCTGCACGTGTGTGGATCATGCTGCGTTGGCATGCTCAGTGCTGACCCTGGGGACCCAGGGCATCAGTGACTGGCCTCTGAACACATGAGTAGCCAGTGAAGATAGTAACCAGAGCGGGAGCGACCCCCCTTGGCAGCTCTGTGTGACACCTCCCTGGTGCCTGGAGCCTGCAGGTCTGGGTCACCTTGCAGCAGAGTGAGTTGGGATGGGGCAGGGGTGCAGTAGAGTTGGGTTGGGGCAGGGGTGCGGTGGATTGAGCTGCATGGGCAGGGGTGCGGTGGAGTTGGGTTGGGGCAGGGGTGCGGTAGATTGAGCTGCCTGGACAGGGACAGCGTCATATCTGCATGTGCAGCGCCCAGCGTGGTTGGTTCGTAGCCTATGAAGCAGGGGTGCGGGCTGTCAGCTGCTGCATGGTGCTGGCCGCAGCTGCCGCTGCCCTTGCCCTTGCCCTTAGCTGTCGCGTGTACCGTGGCCTGTGGGCTCTGCTGAGGTCTGTGTGGCCTCATTCTCCCATTGTGCCCTCGCCAAGGGGCCTTCTGGGAACAAGGTGGTGATTGAGATGTACCTCTGCGGGCTCCTTCTGGCTGCTCTCATCTTGCCCTACCAGTGCTGAGGGGTGGGAGAGCCTCCCGCCTGGGCCACAGGCTGCCGAGGTTGGGACAGAACGGGCATCAGCTGGATGCTCGCTGGGCACCAGCCCAGAGTCCTCCCCCTTGGGTTCCCCCCTGCCCACACCGGGCCTGGTGCTTGGCTCCCTCTGCACCGCAGGTGCTGGCAAGAGGCTCGCACTTGTTTGGTCTGGTGCGCTGGGGCCATGGCGTGTGTCTGCAACCCTTAGCAGCAGGGCTCTTGCCATGTGTTCGGCCTGAGCCAACCCTCAGCTGACACCTCGCGCTGCTTGGAAGACCAGCAGGTCTGTGTTGTGTGCATGGCTGACACACCTGTTCCTTGTCTGCCCCGGGGCTGGGTGACCTTTCTGGCGTGTGTTGGGTGTAGTTGAGTCCCGCTGGAGAGGACAGGCTCTCTGTGCCATGGGTGGGCATCACTTTAACCCCTGGTTGCAAGGGGCTCTCCCAAGACAGCCCTCCCAGACTGTCCCCAGCAGTGGCACGTTGCACCAAGCAGTCTCCCAGGCAGGGTTCGTGCCGGGCTCTTCCCCTCTTTGCAGGCTTGGCGGTTCCCACGGGGCCATTCTGTCCCCTTCAGAAGCGGATGGGAGGCCACAGCTTGCCCAGTGCCCTGGAGGGGTGCTGGAGAGGGAGGTGGTATCACAATACCACCTGGCCCAATACCTGGCCCAATACAGACCTGGCCCAATGTCTGTGCTCACATCTCCCTTTCCCGGCAGGTATTTGAGGTGGTGGTACAGGAAGACGCATGTAGAGAAGAAGGCTCCTTTCATTGACCTGTTCAACTCGCTTCCTCTGCGCCAGATCTATGGTGAGCTCCCAGCGTGGCCGGCAGGGCGCCCGTGGAGGAGGGTGGTCTCCCCGGGGCAGGATGGCCGCCGGGCTGCAGCGGCTCTGTGGCAAAGCAAGTGGGAAGCCGTCGTTTCCCCCGGGGCTGTGGGGTGGGTCAGGATGGGAGGGGGCTGCGCAGGGCAGGTCTGGAGGATGCCCCACGGCTACTGTGGGCAGGATTGGCCTGGACTGCTGAGGGGCCCTGGGGCAGGCTGGGGGGCTCTGAGGGGGCCACCCTGGGATTGCTGCAGGCCAGGCGGCTGGGTCATGTCGGGGGTCGCCTCCATGCTTTTTGGGGGGTTGGAGCCCTGGAGGTTCCTGTGGGGTGGGGTGGGGGTAGGGGTGGGGGACAGGGGTGTTCCCCCACCACAGCGATGGAGAGGAGACCTGAACCCATAAGCTGCTGTCCCCAGGAGCCTCCCAGCAGCTTCTGGCTCCGTCTCGGAGGGGGGAATTAAATTGCTGCCTTTTGCCTCTGCTAGGATGCCCACTGGGCGGGTTTGGGGGCGGCACCATCACACGAGGCTGGCGGGGGGGGGTTGCTGTCCCCAGGAGCCTCCCAGCAGCTTCTGGCTCCGTCTCGGAGGGGGGAATTAAATTGCTGCCTTTTGCCTCTGCTAGGATGCCCACTGGGCGGGTTTGGGGGCGGCACCATCACACGAGGCTGGCGGGGAGAGTTCTGCCGATGGCAGCTCAATCCTGGGCTGTACCACTACAAAACCGTCATTGCTGACCAGGTGGGTGCCCTGCCCTATGCTGGTGGGCCTGGTGCTTCATCCTAAAGCCCTGTCTTCTCCCTGCCCATTGAGGTGAGTGAGGGGCCCCTGGGCACCGTCCCACCCACTCACCTGCTGCCATCGCATCTGTGCGTCCTGCTCTGGGGAGCGGGGAGCAGCCAGTGCAGAGCAGCGTGGCGCGGTGCAGCAGGTTAGAAGTGGAGCCGCCTCCAGCCTGTAAAGCCCCTGCCCAGCTCAGGTTTGTTAGCGTTTCCCTTTGCACGTGCAGCCTAACTGCACTTTGCTCCCTGTACAACTGCTTTGGGGCTGCATTGGCCAGCTCCCGTCATGCTGCGTGTTGAGGCGACCAGCAGGCCAGGCTCGGAGCAGGAGCACAGCTGACCTGAGCAAGGCTGGCTGTAGTGGGGGGCCCTGCAGCCCAGCCCAACACATTATTGCCCCTTTCCCATAGTTTTCTGGAAGCTGGGAGAGGAGCAGTCACAGCAGGACCTCTGCCTAGGTGGGCGGCTCTGGGGAGCATCTGGGGCTTCTTTCACACGGCCAGGGTGCAAGCAGAGCCGGGGAGGAAGGGTGGACTGCTGAGCTGGGGTGTGCTGAGGTCCTGGGGTTAATGCCTGGCTGCATGGGCAGAGGCACAAGGGGCTCCTTTGGAAGGACTCCTGGCCCAGAGATTGGCTCCAGGACTTTGGAGCGCCTCCTCCATGCGGGCAGCAAGGTGAAGGAGCTTCCGAGCCCTGCTGCCTCGCTGGTGCGGGTCAGGACGCTGTAGCACCTTGCGGACCCAAGCACGGGCACAAGCAGAGGGCAGCTGTGCTGGGAGCTGGCCGAGGTGCTTTAGCGGGGCCCAGTGATGGGACCCTGACAGTAGCACGGGGCATTCTCATGCGTGTTCGCTGTAGCCCGGGCCTCTCCAGGACAAGAGTCTCTGCTGGTGGGCGCAGGTTCCCAGTTCTCCCTTCCCCTGTCATCTCCCCCCTCCTAGAGAAGTGAAAGCAGGGCGAGCAGGGCTCTGGCAGCCAGCAGTGGAGAGGAGAGGAGAGGAGAGGCCTGTGCTGCTACAGCTGGGGGCTTTCGGGTCTCGGGCAGGGCTTGCCCTGTGCTCCCAGCTCATTGCTCTGCGCTGTCTCCTCCCAGTTCACTGTTTGCTTGCGTCGCAGAGGGCAGACCATTTACCAGCAGGTCCTGTCTGTGGAGCGACCCAACACCCTGCAGGGCTGGAACTGGGGCTACTGCGGTCACTATGCCTTCTACCATGCCCTGTACCCTCGTGCCTGGACAGTCTATCAGCTCCCTGGACAGGACGTGGTGCTCACCTGCCGGCAGATCACCCCCATCATCCCCCATGACTACCAGGTGAGTGGGAGAGGCTCGCCCCTTCCCTGGCCATTGCCCCTGCATCTCTCTGATCCGCCCTTAATCCTCTGGTGTCCCCGTCACCGGGATGATACTTGCCCAGTGGACCCTGAGCCTGGTGTAGGAGTTGCTGAGGAGTGATGCACCGTGTTGGGAGGGGAGCCCGTCTTTCCTGCAGGATTGTTACGGCAGCAGTCCTGGCCATGCACCGTCTGGCTCAGCTGCCCTGGGACCTGGCCGTGGCTGCCGGCCTGGGCTAGCAGGCCACGTCGGGGGCACTGTTACAGCGCTGGTTCAGATCCATCCTGTAGTGACAGGAGGTAGTGGTGCGCGGCCTGTGTCCTGAGATGGGGATCACAGACCAGGCGCTGGGCCTGGTGCCTTTGGAGACGATCTCTTCCCTTTCAGGGCCCAGAACCCTTCTCCTGGCAGGTTCCTTCTGATCTGTCCCTCCTTATCGTTCCTGCCCTGGCTTGCCCCGGGGGCTTGCATTAAAGGCAGCAAGAGAGTCAGATGAGAGCCTGCCTGCTGCCTGGCAGTGGCTCTCCTCCATCACTTTGCACATGGCTGGGGTTGGGGCTGTTCCTTTGAGCCCTGAGCAGCCGGTGAGATAACCAGCACCCTGCCTGGGGGGAGCTGGGCTGGCAGGTTTGCTGTGGGCCCTGGCCTCTGACTGCCCAGAGCATAGACGGGGGCCGCGGTGTGCAGGACCCCCTGGCAGGGGCAGTTCCAGCTGTTTACCGGTAGAACTGAGGGGTGTCTCAGAGGATGCACAGGCCATGGGGAGAGCCCTCGAACAAAGAGGGATTAAGCAGGCTGGGACTGAAAGCGGGTGATGAGGGTGGAAGGGACAGCGGAGGTGTGGCAGGATCTTTCCTGCTCTGGTCTCTTAGGACAGGAGCAAGCGGATAGTCGCTGGCACATGGCAGGTGTAGCATGGGTAAGGGTAAAGGGAGTGCTCTCAGCTTGTGAAGGGCAGTGCCACTGGACTGGTCAAGGCCAGAGCCCAGCCATGGGCAGGAGGGCGGACACGCGTGGCAAGAAGACCCAGCGTTGTGGGAGCGAGTGCCAGAACCAGGAGTTTCAGGACAGAGGAGACCCCCCCCTGGTCCAGGGCTTATCCCCACCCCTCGCTACTGGCCTGGGCAGCTTGTCCCAGCACTGTGAGGGCAAGGGCTCCTGGCAGCCAGAGGTGTTGTACCCTCAGCTCGTACCCGTGAGCACCACAGTGGCGGCATGTGTCTGCAGCAGCCTCCGTGCTCAGTGGCAGAGGCTTCGGTATTCAGATCCATAGGCCTGTCTCCTGTCCCTGCAGCTGCTGCTGTGCCCATAGGTGCCCTGCAGCTCGATGACGGCTAGTGCTGGAGACGAGACACTCAGGTGCATAGACAGAATCTAGCTTGGCCATCCCTGCTCCCGGCTGCATTGCCGCAGGGCGCTGAGGGCAGTACAGGCAGGGAGCTGGGCACTTGGCATGGGCGCTTTCCCCTGTGGAGCTGGGGTGCACGACCCTCACGGTCCAGTCCCCGTGCGCTCTGCTGGCCCTTCTTCGTGCAGGCTCTTGCTGTCCGAGGGACGTGTGTGCTCCGCAGGCTTGCCGCACCCTCCGAGCTGTGCATGCCCTGTTTTCCAGGACACCAGCCTGCCTGTGGGAGTGTTTGTCTGGGAGGTGGAAAATGAAAATGATGAGGACGTGGACGTGTCCATCATGTTCACTCTGAGAAATGGCATGGGGACCAAGGAGGACAAGAGAGGGGGCCACTGGAACGAGCCCTTCAGCGTGGAGAAGGAGGGCAAGCGGGTCTCTGGCGTCCTGCTGCACCACTGCATCCCTGTGAACCCGTACACCCTGGCCATCTCTGCCAGGGAAAAGGTAAAGGGGCGGCCCAGCCGGGGCGGCAGTGTTTGTCACAGGTAAGCAAGGCTCCAAGGGCCCTCAGGGGGTCACAGCTACTCCAGCGCCCTGCTCCAGGCAGAATCAGCCCTGTCTAAGCCATCCCATAGAAGAGTTTAGCTAACGTGTTCTTCAAGCTGCACGAGCACCTTTCATCTGCACGCCCAGGGACAGTGCCTGATGACGCCCAGGGCAAAGCGGGGATGAGGACACTGCGAGTCCTGCCATGGCAAGGACAGGAATAGTTTGCTAATTCAGTGGTCCTTAAACTCTGCTGGGAGGAAGGGTGTGCGCGTGTCCTTTGGGATGGGACTGTAGGCCCGATGGCTTGGGGAAGTGTGATCTCCGTCTGAGCCTGTCTGGCCAGGCTGCCCGGGATCACAGCCCAGGGGTTGATCACGGGCCCAAGGACAGCAGGTGCCTGGGCGCTGGGCAGAGCTGCTGCAGGCCCCAGCCCAGCGGCTGCCTGACGGCTGATGAGCTCGGGGGGGCAGGGCCGGGGGCAGAGGTGGACCAAATGGGATGCAGGGCAGAGAAGAGTTGTGGCCTCTGCTTCCTCTCCTAGAGTGCAGGGCAGTGCCATTGAGCTCAGCCAGTGGCCTGGGCTCCGGCTCCAGCACCGGCAGACGTGTGAGGTGCCAGCCCCGCTGCTCGGATGGGCTGCATCTTCCAATGCTTGTTTCCCCCCTTGCCCTCCAGGCTGGCACTGGCGTGACCCACATCACAGCCTTCAACCCTGCAGGCACAGGACAGGAGGTGTGGCAAGACCTTCTCTCGGACGGACGGCTGGACTCCCCGGCAGGTGAGGCCTGACAGCAGCCTGCGTGTGGGCCTGGGTGCCCGAGCTGACGGCGGAGGGAGCCTTCAGCTGTGCCACCAGCCAGGCTGGGCACTTGCCGGGCGGTCTGACCCGTGCCCCGTCCAGCCCGGTGTCCTGTCAGCAGTGGGCAGGGCCAGGGGCTGCAGAGAGCAGCGCGGCAGCCCCACGGCGGTGTACGGCGTGGGGACGCACGGTGCCGGGGGTTTCACGTCCCTGTAGGAATCGCTGTAGCTAGTTAAGTCACCGCCACAGTCTCACTCCACAGAAACATCTAGGCCTTCCCAGGGTTGGGAGTTTCTTCTCTCAGCCACGTCCCGTGGCAGCAAGTTTCACTGGCCAGCGTCCTGTTTGTTTCTTGTCTCCGTTCTGGATCTCCCCCATCCCTGCTGTTGCTGACGGCCCCCTGGTTCCCGCTTTGTGATGTAGGAATAGAAATCCCCACAAAGCCACCTGTGACACTTCCAGGATCCTTCTGCATCCTGATCCTCAGCTCCTCCAAACGTCTGGTTAAAGATCTGGCCAGAGCTGAAGTGTCTGTTGTTGAGCTGTCAGCTCTGATGCCCCATTTACCTTAACTCGGAGGCTTTCACCAGGAACAGCCAGATACCTTCCTTCAGAGACGCCTGGAAAACAAAAGTAGGAGATCTCGCTGCCCTCTAAAGGCAAGCAGGACAGCAGAGGCCACAAAGTCAAACCTGTAGTGTCTCTAGCATATTTTTATTCTTTTAAAATAGAATTTATTTAGCATTTATTTTATTTATTTGGACCTCGTCCACATTTTTTTGCAAGTCAAAACGGTATTAACCAGGTGTTCATAGATGTTAGGGTCAGAAGGGACCTCAATAGATCATCGAGTCCGACCCCCCCTTAGGTGTTGTTTGCCTAGGAATCCCCTGGCGCATTCGGAGGATTCACAAGGTTACTGCCACACAACTTGTCTGGGTACGGGTTAGACGTAGTAGGGTCAGAGCGTTATTGTAGCCCGGGCAGTCCAGGAAATGTGGAGAGGCAAGAGGTTTTTGTGATACTTTTATTGGACTGACTATACTGAGGAGAGATGCTGAACCAGCTTCGGGGCGTGGAGCAGCTGAAGTGAAGGTGGTGGGTGTTTTGTGCTCGGCACTTGTCAAACAGGTTTCCCAACAATACAGTTGGTCCAAAAACCTTTGCCCCTGGTTAGAACTAGCAACTGTCGGTTTGCTCCGGCACCGCTGTCTGACCCCTCCGTCAGGCTGCCTCCTACCTCTGCCTGCCCCTTCCTTGCTCCAGGCGCCGCTCGCTCCACCTCTGTAATGCTCCCTGGGGCACGTGCCATTGGGCTGTTTGGCCAGGTGGAAGCAGGCCGTGTACTCCTGGCAGCACTGTCCTGTGGGACGGGACACCTGTCAAGGTGGAGGAGAGCCCTTGATTGCTCAGCATGTGCATGTCTTACCTGGCAGGCAAGAGCAGCCACACAGAGAAAGGGGAGGCGACTGCTGCGGCCGTGTGTGCCCGGTGCACGGTGCCTGCCCGGGGGCACGGATCGGTGGAGCTGGCCCTGGCGTGGGACATGCCTTGTATTCACTTTGGCTCGAAGGAGAAGATGCATCTCAGGTGGGTGCCCTGATTCTCCAGGCTCACTGTGCTGCCAGACTGCACTCAGCGAGCCACGTGTCCCCCTCCTGTGGGTCAGTGGGACCCCTCACCCCCTCTCGCGCCTCGATGGCTGCCTGGCACCGTTGCCCCCCCATGCCACCAAGGGGCTCCGCACTAGCGCCCCAGCCCCAGCCGGCCAGAGCGGGGCGGTGTTTGTGTGGCAGGGACCACCCCCCAGTCCACGCAGGCTTCAGACCAGGGAACGTGCCTCTGGCCCTGTTGCTGTGTACCCCTGCACGAGCCTCTGCAGCAGCCCCCCTGCGCTTGGGCTCCCGTGGCCACGCGTGCTGTAGTTGAATGCCTTGGAGAATCCCCTGGGCAGGGCTGAGGGGGGTTCACCAGCACCGGCCACTTAGACCTCTCCCTCTAATGCAGCGGTTGTTAGCCTTTTTTGTACCAGGACCCCTTTGCAAAGATAATGGCTTGTCCCAACCTGCACCTCCCCCTGCCCTGCTGCAGCCTCGGCACCTGGCCACACGCACCCACCCTGGCCCTCCACCCCCTGCTCCCATACACTTACCTTCATCCGGCTATTGGGGCTGCTCCCGTCATCCTGCCTGGCTGCATGCTGACCACCACGTCCCAAGCAGCCCCTTCGCAGGCTGCGGTGCTGCCAGCCTGCAAGGGAAAACCCATGCTTTCGTGCATTTTTATGGCACTTGCTCGGAGCCCTTTGAAATATTGTTGTGACCCATGGGTTGAGAAATGCTGCTGTAACGGACCTGCTTGGGCTCAGCCCGGGGCAGTTGCCTTGCCTCATACAGGGCACAGTGGGCACCGATATTGTGGTCCTTCCTGGCATGGACGTCAGTGACTCTAGTATCTCCTCGTACCGTTTTGCTCCTCGTCTGGCTGCCTCAGCTTTGAGACACCAGCTGTGTGCCCCACGGCCCCTCCGTGTCCTCAGCACAAAGGGAGAGGCGGAGGGTGGGGAATCCTGTGCGGCAGGGCCAGCCTAGCCGGCAGCCGTGGCTCACAGTGACGCCCCGTGGCCAGGCCGGAGAGGTGCAGTGCCCGTCCCAGCTGTGCAGCACCGCAGCCGTGCCTGGTGCCTCGAGAGAGCGCAGCCCCTGCTGCGGGGCGAGCGGCCCGCCTCCCCGCCTGCTGCTTGGTACTGGGGCAGGGTTGAGCCCGTTGCCCTGGGAAGTGGAAACCTGCCCGGTGGTAGCGGTGGGGTCCTGGCCAGACTCCCCGTGCTGGCTGGGACGGGTGGTCTGTTCTGGGGCAGCAGGCAGGTGCTCTTCCATCTTCCCTGCCCAGACAGGCTGGGGTCAGCAGCCCCTGGCTCCCTGCCTTGTGCCGGGCTCGCGCCGAGCGGTCTGTCTGTCTGTCCTACAGGCGGTACACACGCTACTTTGGCAGCAGCGGCGACGCTGGCCCTGCCCTTTCCCACTATGCGCTGACGCACTACGAGCAGTGGGAGGAGAAGATCGAGGCCTGGCAGAAGCCCATCCTGGAGGACAGGTGCGGTCTGTAGGGGCCAGGGACGGCACGGGCTGCGGGGTGCCTGCTGGGCAGGCAGCTCAGGTCTCCGAGCCAGGGAAGAGGGATCCCTTTACAGGGCACGCGGAGGGGGTTTGGTGGGAGACCTGGGCTTTGTGCAGCTGCTGACCCCTTCAGCATGGGGCAGAGCCCTGCATCCCCGCAGCTGGCTGGCCGGCCAGCCCCCCAGACCTGAAGCTCAGGGACGCACATCCTCCCCTGCCATGTGTGGGTGCAGGGACGTTGGAGGGGGGCTGCAGTGTCACCATGGGCATGTCACGGGACGACCGCACTCCCCTCGTCCTGGGCCGGGAGCCCCGTGCCTGGAGTGGGAGGGCGGGTGCTAGACCCAGAGGCTCCCAGGGCCCGGTCTCCCTCTGTGCGTTCCCTCAGCCCCAGAGCCCAGCTGTCCGGGGCAGGGCTGGGACCCAGAGGCTTTGCTGCTGAGTGGGGCCTCGAACCACGACCTGTCTGGGCCACCCTGGACCCGGCGCGCAGAGCTGCTGCGACGGGCTGTGCTCCGGCTGTCGGAAAGGCCTGGGGTGGTCAGGGCCCTGCTGGCCTGAGCCGTGCGCCCCTCCCGACTGGGTGAAGCTGCGGCTCCGTAGCTCCACGAGCTGAGCTGAGCTGAGCTGTGCGTGAGCGCCCGCTGCGCAGCTGCCAGAGCTGGGCGCGGGGCTCTGTGCGTCCCTCGGCCGTCTGCTCTCCTCTCTGCACGCTGCCGGCTGGGTTGCACAAGTGTGTGTGCCTTGCAGCGTGCTCCACCCCCAGCGATTCACTGCGCAGGGGGGCACGGGCTGTGGCTGTGGGCACGACTGCCTCCATGGCTGAGTGCCCCCTTGCCCCGCAGCGAGCTGCCTCCCTGGTACAAGTCGGCCCTCTTCAACGAGCTGTACTTCCTGGCGGACGGCGGGACGCTCTGGGTGGAGCTGCCCCCAGAGGCCTGCGCAGAGGACGTGCAGGGTCCGAGGGGGGCAGGCCTGTCGCAGCTCTTCCCCGTCCTGCAGGAGTACGGACGGTTTGCGTACTTGGAAGGTAACTGGCGGCCTGAGCGCCTGCCCCAGCTTCACCCCTCTCGGCTGAGCCCTGGGCACCCTTCTCCTCTGCCTCGACCCTGGTAGCTCCCAGGGCGGGCAGGCCCTGCCCTCGCTGGGTGGGAGGGGAGCTCTGGCCAGCCCCCCCCTCACGGTCTCCGCTGGGTCCCCAGGGCAGGAGTACCGCATGTACAACACCTACGACGTCCACTTCTATGCCTCCTTTGCTCTCGTCATGCTGTGGCCGAAGCTGGAAATCAGCCTGCAGTACGACATTGGTGAGCATTGCCCGGTCCCGGCCCCTCAGCAGACACGCTGGCCAGCGGTGCAGCAGCTGTGCTGGAGGAAACGCGTGCAGAGCTGGACAGCTGGTGCCCTCAGTGTGGAGCCGCTACCTGGATGGGGCACCGCTTCCCAGCAGCCCCCTGCCCGCCCCAGAGCGCCGAGCCATAGCAGCTCTGTACCGAAGCCGCTGGCTGCCCCGTTGCCTGCTTCCCCGAGGGACCCCGGAGAGCAGGGCAGGTTCTGCCTGAGCCCGTGGGAGGGTTGTGCACAGCTGGTTCCCCTCCTCCCCGGCCCCCAGAGAGGAAGGAAGTGAGACCAGGATGCCCTGACTTGGCCAGCTGGTCGTGGCGCGTGGAGGGTGGGAGAGCAGCCATGATGCAGCCGCTCCCCCTTCCCAGGGGCTGCCGGAGGGGCTCAGACCCACTCTGCTGTGCCGCCTGCCCTGGCCTTCACTTATTTTGCTGCCTCCAAGCTGTGTGAATGGAGCACCACGGGGCGGGGGACCAGGGGAGGGCTCTGGATCTGGGCCCTTGGGCTGTAATGGTTGGGGTCTGCAGCGCTAGCCTAGCCTGGGGGTCCTGTGACGCCCTCTGACAGGAGCCTGGGACAGCCTCTTTGGTCTCGTGCCCTCCCCAGGAGAGGTCCTAGCACAACTGGCCCCCCAGCCCAGGGCCACGCACCTGAGCCAGCCCCTGCGCGGAAGGCTGAAGCCGGAGGCAGGCGTGCGGTGGGGGCGTGGGAAGGCCCTTGGTGCTGCATGGCAGGAGTGTCGCTCGCTTGGAAAGCCTGCTAGCTCCCTGGTCGCTGACCTGTGCTCTCCTTAGCTGCCGCGGTGCTGAACGAGGACACGCAGCCCCGGCTGTACCTCATGAACGGGCAGACGGCCCAAGTGAAGCTGAAGAACGTCGTGCCGCATGACATCGGGGAGCCCAGTAAGGGTCCTTACCCCGTGTAAGGGCTGGGGAGTCCCATGGGGCTGTTCCCAGCAGCCTGTCCTTTGCTCCGAGCTCCCAGCCAAACACTTGGCTGTTAGGGAGCGTCTCCGGAGATCCAGGGACTGTCCCTCTTCCCCCAGGCGTGCTGTGTGGGCAGGAGGATACTTCCACAGGTTGGGGGGTGAGGGGGATAGTGCATGGACATATGGCAGGGAGCCCTTCCAGGGGGAGCCCCTTCTGCAGGAGGGAGCCTGTCTCCGTGTCAGCTCGCTGCGTGGCACGTGGGGGTGCTACCGTGACGGGGACCAGCTGGGGTGTGGGGCAGGCACAGCCATGGGGCGCCTGGTCCCGGGAGGCCTCCGGCAGCTGCCCTGTGCTTGGTGCCCAGGTGACGAGCCATGGCAGCACGTCAACGCCTACCTGATCCACGACACGGCCAGCTGGAAGGACCTGAACCTGAAGTTTGTGCTGCAGGTGTATCGCGATTACTACCTCACCCACGACTCCACCTACCTGCGGGACATGTGGCCTGTCTGTCAGGTACAGCCCGCTCCTGCTCAGCCCAGACAGGCTGCGTGCGATGCGATGCGGAGCAGGCCGTGGGGGGAAGGCAGCTTGCAGCGGGGCAGGAATGAGCTTTCATCTCCCCCGGAAGACACCCGTCCTCTCTGGAAACAGAGAAGGGCCCTGGCAGGGCAGTGGGAGGGAAGCAGGACTGAGACTCTGCCCGTCCCATAGGCAGTGATGGATTCTGAGCTGAAATTCGACACCGACAACGACGGGCTTATCGAAAACGCTGGCTTTGCCGACCAGACTTACGACGCGTGGGTGGCAACTGGAGCCAGGTGAGCATCCTGGGGGCCGGGGCAGGGCAGGTGACCAAGTCACCGATGCAAACAGGGTGGGGAGGAGGGCAAAGCGGGCACCAGCAAATTGGCCTCATCTCCTCTGCTTTGGCAGTGCCTACTGTGGCAGCCTGTGGCTGGCAGCTGTCTGCATGATGTGCAAGATGGCGGAGATCCTGGACGACGGCGGGGTCCTGCACAAGTACAGCGCCATCCTGCAGAAGGGCTCGGAGGCCTTTGAGAGGCTGCTGTGGAACGGTGCGTCCGGGCAGGGTGCCGAGCCCAGCCCATCGCGGTGGGCGCTGCGCTGCGCTGCGCTGCTTGGGGCAAGCCTCTGTCTTGCACCCTGGGATGCAGGCTGTGTGCGAGCAACCCTTGATGGCGTCGTGGTGTGGTGTGGTGTGGTGTGGCAGCCCAGGAGCCTGACTCTGTTCTCACTCCCCAGGCAAATACTACAATTACGACAGCAGCAAGGGCATCTCTTCCACCAGCATCATGTCGGACCAGTGTGCAGGCCAGTGGTTTCTCCGGGCTTGCGGCCTGGGCCAAGGGGAGTTTGAGGTGAGAGCCCCTGTGAGGCCCTGTTGGGGCAAGTATCTGCATCCTGGGGTGGGAAATGTCTGGGGCTGCAAGCGGCCTCCTGGGTCCTGGCTGCTGTGGGTCAGAGGAGCGCAGGGGACTGGGCCAAAGGGAGCCAAGAGCTCCCTCCTGCACGTTGGGCACTGGCAGGAGGAGGGCAGCCAGCAGCACCCTGGGCTGCTCTAGCTGGACGCCAGCTACCTACTGGGTCGCAGGATACAGCTACAGCCGTGCAGTTTCTAGCAGTCTCCTGTGGGTATCTGTTCTCAGCACAGCGATATGCATGACAAGCCAAGGAAAATTACAAGTACAATTCATTGGGGGGAAAAGATGCGAGCGAAGATGGGAGCCATCTAAGAACCAGTTATCAGATGGCCAAAGCCCCACCGCTGCGCAGGGCGAGTTGTGGTTAAAGCCCATCGTGGCAAGGAGGGGAAGTGAGGGCAGCAGTTGGAAATAAGCCCGTGTGTAGCAGTGCAGATGAAGTGTGGGGAGGCAGCGGTCGACACGGGCATGAAGGGTGGAAAGGCGTCAGCCCCATTACAAGAGGGTGGTGAAATTCTTGACGACAGAGCAGGAAAGCAGCAGCGGTCGGTGTTTGGGAAGAAGCAGGAGGACTTCTCAGTCCAGTAGCAGCACAGCATCTATTAGGGTCATCTCTGCCTTTGTGCGAGGCTGCGATCCGTCCCTCTGGGAACCAGGCGCCTGCAGCCAGCTGGCTGGCCTGGCTTCTGGACACAGCTGGGAAGGGCTCGGGGACTTCTGTAATGGCCTGAGTGAGCTCAGCTGGACGGAACAGGTGGGCTCCTGAGGCAGGCTCTGGAGAAGGGGGCAGGCGCCGGGGCCTGAAGGGTGCGTGCTTGAATAACAGCCTGGAGGAAAAGTCTGTCTAACCCCTCCCTCCCCACACGCGCACACACGCAGGAGTGCTCTTCACGCTGGGGGTGCTGTCGCTCCTCCCGGAGCCGGACGGAGGAGCTTCAGCCTGCTGTCACTTCCCTCCTGTTAAGAGCAACATCATCGTGCTGGCCTCTCTTTTTTCCCCTTTTCTTCTTTTTTTAGGCGCTTTGCAGGTGACCCTCCTCCTCCCTTCCCCCACCCCAAATAAATGAGTATCTAATAACTCTGTGAACTGTGAGGCATCCCCGGGGGCTGACGGAGAGTTGCTGTGTGCCTCTGCTCAGGACGGGTGAGCAGGCCGAGCCTGGTGACTGCAGCCCTGGCCCAGTCCCAGGCAAAATAATGGAAAAGCTGACTCAACTGATGGGGAATTAAAAGCTGTGCATATAATTAGCACTGGTAGCACAGGCTGAGGAAAAGCAGGGGTCGTCAAACTAAGCCAGTCGGGTTCTGCGCGGAGGTTACAGGTTTGGTGCTAGAGGGAACTGCACAGATGTAGCTGGCTGGGATTTCTGGGAGGCATTTGACCTGGTTCCCCAAAAAGTGCTGATTTTGTAATCAGAACGGTTGATGTGCGCTTTCCAGGCATTCAAACGGAGCGTGAACTGGCTACCCAGCACATCTCGGGGAGTTGCTGGCAGTGGGAAATCCACACCCACCGAGAGGATGTCTCCAGTAGCTCTTTTGCAATGAGCACGATGCCCAGCACTATTCAGCAGTGATCTGGCAGCGAGTGTAAAGATCACTGCTGATTTGTAGTAGTTGCTGATAACATGCAGGCTGCAGGGATGGAAGAGAGCAGGGGTAGGGCAGCTCTGTGGTCTGGTCTGGATTGCCCGGTTTGCTGGGCCTGTTTAAACTGTTTCTGGAAGGCAGAGCCCTGCACTTGGGGCCCAGGAACACAGGACAAGTCTGCAAAGGCTGGCAGGAGCCCTCTGGGAAAAGGCAGTGAATGGAGAAGGAGTCTGCCCAAGGAGCTCACCCAGGAGGGAGCCGGGGAGCAGGAGACTGCGGGCATAGGTGGGAGCGTGGCACCAGGACCCTGGTGCAGGTGCTTGGCGTGCAGGCTCTTGTGTTGTTTTCCTCCCTCTCTCTTTATCCTTACAGCATAGGTGCGCTCCAGGGAGCAAAGGAGGCGCAAATGGAGTCTGGGTCAGCTGTTGCGACCTATGTGGGTTGTGCCATGTTCGTATTTCTCCCGGAGGGTCAGGAGCGCTTCATCTGCACCGCGTGCAAGCTGGTGTGTGCCCTGAGGGGAGAAGATTCACAGATTGGAAGCAAGGGTGCCCACCACGCTGCATTGCACCCAGGACCAGGAAGAAGACTTGGAGAAGAGTTACAAGAGGCTGGTATTGGAGAGGCCAAAGGGCAGCGAGGAGGTGGCAGCACGTGACTAAAAGACGGAGGCCCCCAGGATTGAGGAGGCATGGAGTGAAGTCAGCAATTGCTTTCGAACCCTGCGGTGGAGCTGCTGAGGAAGAGGCAGAGGAGAGGACATCTGCAGGCACGAGGCAAGGGAGGCAGCGGCCTGGACAGAGGAAGTGCACGGCCCCAAGGACGGGCTCCTGGACCACGGCACCAACAAGGAAGAGAAGAGCAGGGTGGTTGGTGACTCCCTTCTACGAGGCACAGCACCACCAATTTGTCATCCAGTTTGTCACGCCCAAATTCAGGACGTCGCAGAGAGACAGCCAAAGCTCGCCCATCCTGTGGACCGCTGCCCCTTCCTGCTTGCCCTTGTACGGACCAGCAATACTTCCAGGAATGACACTGACCAGATCAGAGGCGACTACGAGGCTCTGGGCAGAAGGATTAAGGAGCATGGAGCACGAGTGGTGGTCTCATCGATCCTTCCCGTGGAAGGCGGGGGTCCAGGCAGTGAACGCGTGGCTGAGACGGTGGTGTCGACATGAAGGCTTTGGCTGCTTCAACAATGGGCGGATGTTCTTGGGAAGAAGGCTGCTGTCAGGAAATGAGGTCCATCTGATGAGAATGGGGATGAGCATCTTGGGGTGCAGTCTGGCCAACCTAGTAAGGGCTGTACTAGGGGGATGGTGATCGAGCAACAGAGCACAGTCCAGAGGGGGAAGGGCTTGAGGGGGAAACGACTCGAAGAAGCAACTGGGCTCTGGCAAAGGGTCGGAGAGCTACAGGACTGCAACAAGCAGAGCAAAAGGGGAGCGAGGAGTCGAAGCGCAAAACGCATCTGATGCATGTACACAGATGTGAGAAGTGGGGGGAACAAACAAGACAAGTTGGAAGCTGCAGCCTGTGAAAAGGACTGCGGTCTGATTGGCATCGCTGAGACCTGGTGGGACAGCCCTTGGGACTGGACCGCGAACACCGAGGGTGATGCGGTCTCAGGAGGCTCCGCTCGAAGCCACCTGCCATGGGCCCAGGTCAGAATGGCAGGCGGTTTCAAGTGGAGTCTCACGGGTCTGTCCTGGGCCCGGCGCTGTTCAACGTGTTTGTCAACGATTCATGTGCCGGCAGAGGGAGCTTCTGGAGCAAGTTTGTAGATGACACAAAACGTGTTGGAGGATGTGAGCACAATTCAGAAGGGTCTCGACAGACCGGAAAGCTGGGTTGGAGCCGACAGGATGCGGTTCAGTCTGGAGAAAGGCAAGGTGCTGCACTCGGGAGGAGTAATCTTAAACACCAATACAAAACGGGGGACACCTGGCTGGATGGCAGCACTTGGGGGTCTTGGTATCTCACAGACTCAGTATGAGTCTGCAGTGTGACGCACGACCAGGGACCAGGCTGGGGACGTGGGGGTGACCTGTCTGGCGCTGGTGAGACCCGCACTGAAGGGCCGCGTGCAGTGCTCAGACGCCTGTGTTTTAAGAAGGGTGCTGACGTGGGACAGCGGTGGACAGCTGGGCTCCGGGTG
The DNA here is from genome assembly GCF_000455745.1 of Alligator sinensis. Classification (NCBI taxonomy): domain Eukaryota; kingdom Metazoa; phylum Chordata; order Crocodylia; family Alligatoridae; genus Alligator; species Alligator sinensis. The sequence continues at coordinate 105,342 of NW_005843055.1, forward strand.
GGGAAGGTCACCCGCTAGCGGCAGCTCCGTTGGGGCACTTCCGAGTCCCCGAGCGCAGTCCCCCACTGCTGTGGCACCGTGTCATCCTCCTCGCCACAAACTTGCCTGCTGGTGTTGGATACCTGGAGGCATTTCCTCCCCATGTTGAGGTTGAGAGGCTGCTCCAGAACCGCTCATCTGATGAGCAGCACCCGTCTTCCGGCTCTGGGCTTAGCTGCACTGATGACTAGTTTGTCCCCAGCTGTTCCTGTGCCAACAATGTCCTTTAACCCTGCTGGCTGTCCTCCCACCCAGGCGCTCACAGCCTGCAGTGCTGACTGGTGGCAACCGGGCCCTTTGCCCTGCCCGGGTGGGCAAGCCCAGCTCCTCTGGCTTCCTCGTGGAGACCGGTCCGTTTCCCATCGCGCTCGCAGCCCTTCTCCGCACTTGCTCGCGCCTGAGTTCCTCCTGCTCGCGGGCGACTAGAACCGCACACGCCTCGCACGTGCCGCACCAGTGACCTGAATGCTTCACGCTTCCCCTGGAAATGCCTCGTGTGTCCTGGGGTCGTGTTGGGATCCTAGCAAAGCGGGCCTGGAAGGGACCTCAGGGTGTCGCATTTAGTCCAGCCCCTGGTCAAGGCAGGATCATCCCTCACAGCAGTTCTCAACCTTTCTTGTACCAAGACCCATTTGTAAACCTCAATAGCCAGTCTTGACCCAGTGTCCCTCACTCCCAACCCACTGCCCCCCAGCCCTCCAGTGTGCGGGGGGGCCCAAGCAACTCTGCCAGCCTGCAAGGGAGAAGCCAGTTTCCTACATTTTTCTCCTTTAAAGGAGAATCCATTTTTTAAGTTTGTTTGTGACCCTTTCAGATATTCTCACAACCCACGGGTTGAGAAACACTGGACTAAACCACCCCAGCCACGTGTCTGTCCAGGATCCCACCGCCTCGCCAGGGGCCTGTTGCAGCGCTGGAGCCCCGCAGAGCCGGGAAATTCCCTCACATCTCCAGCCTCAGTTTTCCCTGCTGCAGCTTGAGGCCGTTGCTCCTAGTCCTGTCCCCTGCAGCCACAGAGAAAAGCCCCCCTCCAGCCTTTCTCTAATCATCTTTCATATAGTTTGAAGTCTCATCGGGCTTTGTTCGTGGCTGCATCATATCCGTGGCTCATAGGTACAATGCGAATGACTAATGCCACACGGTCTTTCTTCTCTGGTTGACAACTGATGAGCTCCCGGCCCCTAGTAGAAATCCTGACGAGGCCCCCAGGTGCAGGTGCACAGCTGTGCACCTGGTGCAGCTGAATCCTGGTTCTTCCCGTGATGCTCTGACTGCGGGGTCGTCCCCGCCGGCCCTCAGCGCAGCACCATCCACAAGGCTCAAGCGGTTACTCTGGGACGGAGCTCGAGAACTTGTGTTTGCCTGAAGCCTCTTCCAGAAGAGCGTTGGGCTGGGAATTGAGAACACCAAGAGGTGGGGATGCTGCCACCTCCTTTGGCAGCTCCTTCCCGCAGTTCACAGCCCTGACACTTGATAAAGGTTGCGCCTTGTTTTCCATGGGGAGGTGTTTAGCTGCTTCTTCCAGCCGTTGCTTCTTGGTGCGCCTTGTTTCCCTGCTCGGGCCGAGAGCTCTGGCACCCGTGTCTCCGCTCCCTGTGCAGGCACTGACGCCAGTCGGCTCCTCTGTCGGTTTGCTTTGCATGAACTGAAGGGCGGCTGCTCACTAAGTCCCTGCCCAGTGTCTTATCCAACCCGCCACCCATTTTTGTGGCTCTTCAGTATCCCTGTTAAGACGCGGGGCTGTAGGCCTGACACCCCCAGCACTGCAGCCAGAGAGGTACTTACAGGCCCCTGCTCGCGTGTCGCGACCCTGCGTGGCCCCGTAGATCCTTCTCAACTTGGTTCTCTCCATGCGGTGCTGCTTTCACGTCTGTCCTCCCTGCGCACAAGTCCTGGGAGTATTTGGTGCTCCAAGAGGTCCCCATCCCCATCAGAAGCTGACCTGGGGGCTTCTAGCGTCTCACTCCCTTCCCCACCGCTTTATGACCCAAGCCAGGTCTGTTTGGCCCCTCCTAGTCTAGCAGGGAAAGGCAGAACGAGACCCTGTTAAAGCCAGATGCATTCAGATCAGAAGCAGGGCGGCGTAGAGGGTGAATCTGCAAGTCGGGTCCCAAGGAGGAGCAGGTTCTTCATGTCCAGTTGCCCCGAGGCCTTTCTGGTAACGGCTTTCGCTGCATGCCATGGTTGCCTCTGGGCTGCGCAGCAGCTTGGACGACACGGCGTGTTGAACTCCCTGCAGAGTCCTGTCCCTGGAGCACGTGCAGGGGCGGCAGGCTTGGGACCCTGGGTTCAGGGTGAGCCCAGCTGATGGCCACGTGTCTGTCCCTGCAGGTTTTCCCCAAGAGCCACGTCCTCAGCGCACTGAAGACAATCTTCGAGATGAATGTCATGGGCTTCTCCGACGGCACGATGGGAGCCGTGAACGGCATGCGGCCGGACGGCGTCCCGGACACCACCAGCTTGCAGTCCAACGAGGTGTGGGTTGGCGTGGTGTATGCCCTGGCGGCCACCATGATCCAGGAGGTGAGCACGGCGGGTGCGTCCCCACGCTTCTCCCCGGGTGGGCGGCGCGCGCTGACGCCTCCCCTCTCCCCTGTGCTGCAGGGCCTGGTGCAGGAGGGCTTCCGCACGGCGGAGGGCTGCTACCGCACCGTGTGGGAGCGGCTGGGCATGGCCTTCCAGACGCCCGAGGCCTATTGCCAAAGGAAGCTCTTCCGGTCGCTGGCCTACATGCGCCCCCTCAGCATCTGGAGCATGCAGCTGGCCCTGGAGAGCAGAGCGGGGCGCGCGCCCGACTCCCCCACCCACGAGTGAAGGCACCACCGGGCTGAAGCCGGGGATTGCTGCTGCGTTGCCCCAGGCCGGGAGCCTGCTGGGGGGGACGCGCTGCGCACAGGCCGCCTGTGCAGGGGCCGGTCCAGGCACTGCCCCTTCTAGAGCTCGTTTTAATTGCTGTGTCCTCCCTCCTGCCACCCGCCCCTCGCATGCTCCGGCGGTCAGCGGGCCCCTCCTGTGCGAGGGGTGGGGGGCGGTGTGGCTCGGGGGGATCTGGGGGCCAGGGCTTCGTCACCCCTGGAAGTCCCCCCGTCTCCTCAGGGCACCTGCAGGGCCTGGCCCGGCCCAGGGGCAGCGAGCTGGAAGCCATCCTCTCCTTGGCCCAGCAGCAGGGCCTACGGGACCCACTGCTGGGAGGGGAATCGCCCTCCCCAGCGCAAGGACCCCCACTCCCATTCGCTGCAGCTGGTCTGGGAGGGGCAGCCACAGCTGCCCAGCATGAACCACACCCTAGGAGTGCCCTCTCCTCCCCCCCCTGCCCCGCCCCGCCCCGCCCCACCCCACCCCACGGCCTGGCCTGGCCTCTGACCATCCTCCCGCGCGGCCGGCAGGATGGGCCCGTGCGTCTGCCCCAGGCCCCCGCGCCGGCTCTGCACGGGATCGCAATCAGTTCTGGTCTGTCGGCCACAGGGGAGACATTTTTAGATGCAAAGTGATTTTAATTTAAATTCATAATAATAAAATCTTATCTGTCCTGCCTGTGCTGCCACATCTAGGGCTGGGCTCTCAGTTGACAAGCCTGGCTCCCGTCCCATGCCACCGCCCCTTTCCGCACACCTGCGTGGAGGTGGGCACAAGCCCAGAGCCGCGCACCTCTGGCTGCAGGGATCGTCGGGCCGGCGCGGACCTCGAGCACAGTCTGCCCTCGAGGCCTTTCCAGCAGGTGCGGGCAAGCACTGAGTGGGAGCGAGACTCTGAGGGGTGCATGGGAGACGAGCGTGCTGCATCCCGAGGTGGCGATGGGGGAGCCCTGTGGTTGCAGTCCGCTGCCCGCCTGGAGCAGGAGCTCCCTCCCGCGGAGCCGTGCCAGGCAACCCCCTGCCCTTGGGCTTGCACCACGCCTGCCGTGCAGGAGGAAGCTTTCGTTCCCCGGCCGGAGTGTGGCTGCCTGCCCTCGAGCCCTGGGCGCTGGCCACAGCCCAGCTTGGCCTGGAGGCACGGGTGCTGCTTGGAAAACCCAGCGGGTCCTGCCAGGGGCTCTTGCTCTTCCCAGCAGGGTCAGACCCAGTGCCTTGCGCGGTCCCTGGTCAGTGGCCGACTGGGAGGGTCCTGCCAGCCCTGCAGGCTGAGGTGAGCCACGGGGCCCGGGGCAGGCGTGGTGCTAGTGTGATGGCAGCACCTTGTTGCACGGTGCTGTGCAGCGGGGCAGGCCTTGCCCCTGGGCTCCCAGCCCAGGCCTCGTGGAGTTGCCTGAGGCCTGCGGGGGGGAGGGCTTATGGGGCCGTGCTGGTCAGCAGAGCCCCAGGGCACTGGGAGAGACGGGGTGCTGCTGCAGTGTCCGCTCCCTGGCCAGGGCACCCCAGGTTCACCCCAGCCTGGCTGCAAGGAGGCCGGCCTCCTTGGGGGCACGAGCAGCTGTGTCCTTCCACCCCTGCGCCGGACCCGGTGCTGCTGTCGTACCAGGTGCAGCTGTAGCATGGGGCTCAACAGGGACAGCTGTGCACTCCTGCGGTGCCTGGGGGCACGGCCACGGTGTACATGCTCCTCGCTACGAGTCCCGCCTGTGGCTGGTGTGATGCATGTGGCAAGGCCGGAGCTGCCCTGTCGTTCTGGGGTGCGGGGAAGCAGCTTTGCTCCCTGCCCGCAAAACTGGCCTCCAGGCCAGGCCTGGTTGGACACCAGGGGAAACTGGGCCAAGAGGCGTTTGGCCCAGCCTGGCCCCTGCACATCCCCCGGGCCAGGGGGTGGAAAGCAAGGGGGAGGTTGCAGGGGCTTCTGGCGCTGCATGCCCGTTTGGTCTTGCTGGGCCTGGTGCACCTGCGTGCCCACCCTGCCTGGCAAGAGCCAGGGACCTGGGGCTGCCAGTGGCCTGGGGCACGCTGGCTGCGGCCTCTCCGAGCAAAAGGGCACGGGCATGGGGAGCAGCTGGCACCGGTGCCTGTCTGCATGAGCCAGGCCTGGCCATCAGCCTGGGAGAGGCTGTGCAGGCTCAGGGCAGCGTGTGGCTGCTCCCCCCCCTATGCTAACAGGGATGCCCGTGGGTCTGCAGGAGTTTGGCCCTTCCCGAGCAGGGCCCTGTGCCCAGGCTGACTGCTGGCAGCAGCTGCCTCTGGAGCAGGGGTACAGCCCAACTGCAGCCACAGATGCTCCAGGAGGAGGGCAGGGAGCTACATCAATGCAGCCCAGCAACCTGGCGCGCTGCCCCTGCAGCACCAGGGAAGGCGATGGCAGAGCTGGTGCGCGAGCCAGCCAGAGCAGAGCGAGTCCAGGGCACCCGGCACAGCCTGGAGTTGCTGTCCCTGCTCCTTGGGTCTGAGCGTGGGGACCCTGGGCACCGCAGGCAGCTGGGGAAGCCAGAGGGGCTGATACCAAAGGGCAGAGCTGCCCAGGTACAATGGTACAGGGTGAAGCTGGGCAGAGGTGCTGCCTGGGGCAAGTGAGTCCAGCCCCGCCCAGGGGTGAGCACTGCAGGGTCTCTGGGCCGACGTGCCTTCTTGTCCAGGGGTTTCTCTGAGTGAGAGCAGGCCTGAGCCCAGGGCAGGGGGCTGGGCCTGGCATCCTCACAGCCCCTGCTGCACAGGGCCTGTCGCCCGCCCGGGGTCTGGGGCACGTCCCTATCCCTCATGACCCAGCTCCCAATGCAGCCACACACCTGGCAGGATCAGCGTCGCCTGGATGTGCCCTTGTGAGGTCCCTCCCTTTGCTCTCCTTCAATGGAGAGGAGAGAGTGAAGGGCAGAGGCCCCCCAGGAGGGCTGGGCGCACGGTGGGGGCAGTACTGGAAGCCCAGCGAGAAACTCCCAGCACGACGGAAGAGCAAAAAGGGCGAGACACCGATGTGGCTGCACAAGCAGCTTCTGGGACACCTCCGTGCAAAAGGAGCTGCTCAACAGCTGCTCTGCCTCCGTCTCCGGTCCTGGAGGGGCTGCCCCGAGGAAGTGGGAAAGCACCTTTGCTGCTGACAGAAGGCCGCAGACCAACAGCTTGATGTTGCAGCAAAGGTTTAGGCTGAGATCAGGAAAAGATGTCTTCAGTGTCGGAGCGGGGAGGCTGTGGGAGGCCAGGGGCGCGGGACCCTCCCTCACCAGAGGTGTTCAAGGAGAGGTTGGGCAGCCGCTGCGCTGGGCGGCGATGCTCTAGGCCAGCGTTTCCCAGCCTACGGGTTGTTCCTGTGGCCAAGCAAAACCCGGGGCAGCTGAACCCCGAGACTTGGGCCTGCCCGCCAAAGTATTTGGAAGTATCTGAAGCCTGAGGACGGGGTGGAGGATGCTTACTGGTAGTAGGGGCACATATGGTTCTTGAACGACTCAATTTGGAGGCGATTTGGCTGATTTGACTTGGGACATGAAAAGTTTCCCTTAAAAATAAATGAGCATAAACAAGTTTTAAAAATGGGTTCTCCTTTAACGGAGAAAAACCTGGGAAATTGGCTTTTCTTTGAAGGCCGGCAGAGCTCCAGCCTGCAAGGGGCTGCTTGGGGCCCTCTGCTCCACACGCTGGGGGGCTGGGGCCAGCAGGTGAGGAGTGAGGGGTCTACACTGGCCCTCGATGTTTACCAATGGGTCCTGGTACACGAGGAGGAGAACCGCTGCTCTAGGCACAGCAAGGCCCGTGCTTGCTCTGCCACAGCGACCTCCCAGGCTTCTGGGCTACTGACCCCGCACGCAGGGACGTGTGCTGGGCCAGGCCTGATCCCTGTGGCCTTGACCAGCAGCATTTACACAACTGTCCCAGGCTCCTCTGCGTGGCTTAAACACTGCCCAGAAACACAGCAGAGCGAGGCCAGCAGGGCCCCATGGCCCTCACACCTAGTCCAGCCCCAGCTCCAGGCAGGACGGTCCCTGTCTGGCCCATCCTTGTCTGCCTTGTTCCTACCACCGTGCCATGTGCCCGACCCCCAGGCCAAACACTGAGCGCGCCCAACCCTGCGCTGGGTGGGGGGCTGAGGGCTGGCAGGGTCCTGCTGTTGCAAAGGGTGTTTGATGTACTGAGGCCTCGGCTGCAGCCACGCTTGGTGCCCACGTACCAGCTAAGCCCACAGAAGGCATCACTTGGGCTCCTGCTATGGCCACAGCCCGCACTTGTTGGCGTGGCTGCCAGGCACAGAGCATGGCTGCAGCCCACATCTGGGCAGAGCAACCCGCAGCTGTGCTGAGGCCATGGTCCCTGCTCACACCAGCCTCCAGGCCCCTTCTGGCACTGCCAAGGCTCCTCGACATGCCTGGCCCGTGATGGGTGCTGCAGGGCACTGGCTGCAGGTGGGTGCTAAGGGCTTTTCCCAGGCCCTGGTTCCTGTAACCACAATGTCCAGGAGGACCCACCCAGCTGCTTGCACAAGGCCTGGGGCAGTTGGGCAGAGCCTGGGAGCCATAAGCTGGAGCCCCTGCCTGTCCCACCCAGCTCCCGGCACTCTGCCCCGCTGCAGGAGGGCTGCGGGCTGCTCCCTGCCCCTCGAGAAGCATCTGCTGCTGCTGGCAATGCAGCTGCGCCCTGTGCTTGCAGTACAAAGTGCATGCCCCTGCAGCCAGTGTGTTTGGACTTCACCCAGGCTCAGGCTCGCATGGGGACAAGGCTGTGCCAATCCCCAGGCTGGGCTGCAGCAACCCCCCGTGCCTCTGAAAAAGGCAAAAAATCCCAAGGGCCCCTGACATCTCTCTCACATGAAGGAGTGTTTTCTGGATCCCGCCTAAACCTGCTTTGCTGCATCTGCATGACAGTAAGTGGAGAGGATGCTACTTGCATCAGGCAGACCTGTAAACCCATCTAGATGAAGGCCTGCCAAAAAGCCCCCCCCATTTCCAAAAACCCTGCAACACTGTTATGTTCAGCCCCCAATTCTCTGCTGCTTGGGTCCCCAATTAGCCTTTACACTTGTTTAGCCACGCTGGGTGCCGGGGACAGCAGGGCGCCCTCTCCAACTCCTCTCTTGTTAAGTAAACAGGCAGCACTGGCGTTGCCCTGTACAGCCGCATGGAATCCCCCATACCGCCTTACCTGTGCCACAAAGGAGTCAGATGCCTCGGCTGACTCCTTTATGACTCTTGGATGCGAGTTTTCCAGGCCAGTAGATGGATTTTGCAGTGGTACAAACTTGTACCATGCCACAAGCTGCACCCAGGGACCCCACCTGAAGCTTTGCTACTCTGGTCAGTTATGATGTGCCTTGCACCCGTCCCACTCAAAACCCACTCCAGGAAGCACAGAAAAGCCCCCAGACCATGCCACTTGCTAGAAACCATGAGGTCTGAGGGCCTGATGCCCAGACCCAGAGTGAGGGCGGGTGCCTGGGCCTGAGATGCAAGCGCAGCCAGCACCCAAGGGGCTGCAGAGGGAGCAGGGATGGCCCCGGATGACCCCTGGCAAGGCTGAAACCTTGGGATCCTGCTGCAGCAGGGCTCGCGAGCAAGGCAGGGCCACGCTCAGGGATCTGGACCTGATGCTGATCTCACGCCTGGGACCTCTGTGCAGGGCCAGGGAGGAACCCAAACCGACCCCACAGCCACGGCCGACTGGTGCCTCCTGGGGCTGCCCCCCGACTCAGAAGCTGGCGGTGGCAGCGAGGATGGGGCTGGCGAGCACCTGCAAAAGCCGCTGGTGGCGTCGGCGTTAGGGGGGACACGTGCCCGTTGCCCATGCCCACAGCAATGGGTGGCGCAGCTGCAGGGCAGCACCGATGGCAAAGTGCCTCCAGCTGCAGGGCTCTGGGCCTGGGTGGGAGCCCAGCGAGCAGCTGGCCCCAAAGCCAAGCCCTGGGGGCAGCGCTCCTTTCTGTGAAGAGGGCAGTGCCCTTGTGATCGCTCCCCGGCTCCCGCAGCAGCGGTGGGGAGCGACCGCTATTCATGACAGCGTTTGCCCCCCCCCCCGGTCCTGGCGCGTCCTCGAGCCGCAGGGCAGAGGCGAGGCGGGGGGCCGAACTCGGCGCAGGCCCCCGGGCGGGACCCAGGCACACAGGCGCAGGCAGAGCGAGCAGGCCGCGGCCTCCTCCCGGCAGCCGGCGCTTTATTGCGGAGCTGGGTTGGGGGTGCGGCGGGGGGGGGGCCGTCCGCGG
>NW_005843055.1:115186-117110 GCF_000455745.1 Alligator sinensis
GGGCACTGTGCTGCCATTGGCCGTGGGCCGCAAGGCGGGGGTGGGGCTTTTGCGGCACCGCCCCCTTATCGCCGCCTGCCATTAGCCCGCTGGGCTCCGCTCGCCATTGGCCGCCAGCCCCATCCTCCGCCGCCCCCTGTTGTGCACCTCCCCCTGCTGGGCGGGGCGTCCTCAGCTTGACCTGCTGCGGCTCCCGCCCATTGCTCCTTGTCCTGTCGTCTGCCCCCGCTGAGACCAGCCCAGCTCCGTCCTCCTTGCACCCCCCTGCAGGGAGGTGACGGCTGCTATCAAATCCCCCTCTCAGTCTTCTCTTCTGCAGACTCAACCAGCCCACTTCCCTCAGCCTTCCCTCACCAGGCCTGTCCCCCAGCCCCACAGCCATTTTCGTTGCCCTCCGCTGGACTCTGTCCAACGTGTCCACGGCCCTTCTGCAGGGCCACCCTAAATAAATAAATGGTAAATAAACCGTTTGCTTTTTTTAAAGCCTTTCCTCTTGCAAGTCGCTTATCAGGGGAAGCCCTGCGTGCTCCCCGACAGCTCCCAGGTGAAAGTTTGTCCGCAGCCCGGGGGACGATGCGCCCGACTAGATCCCGGGCAGCGCGGTTGTGGTGGGAGAAACCTCCCTGGGGTTCGTTGTCTAGCTGTAATTTGATTGACAGACAACGCAGGTAAAGAAAGACGGCTGTTTATTTGCTCGAGCAAAGACCATAAAGCCAGCAAAAGGCAAAATGGCCCCCCCCTAAGGGTGGAGGTGATCTTTTATACTTATTACAACAAGGCAAGACTTCATGGTTAACAAAAAAAGCAATACTTGGGCGGTGGTCTTTAAATCTTTGTAACAGCATATTTCTATTAAGCTGAACTAGCACTTTTTTAAAAGCTAAAAGTTAAGTAACAGTAACATTATAATATGTTAGCAAAACCTTACACAGTAGTAGATACCTCTCAAGGACACAACCACTGCACCCAGAACAATGGTTTCCCTGTCTTATCTTACTTCTTGCTGTAGCTGATTTTTCAGCACACAGACACAGAGATACTTGCTGCTTTTAACTCAGAAAATGCTTAATACAGTTAAAATGATTACTTGACACAAGCAAAGGCTTAGCTATCAATCTGCCTTGTGGTCAGCTGCATTGCTAGGCCACAGGTCATGCCTTGTATTCAGCTGTAAAGCTAATACTTCTTAATAATCTAAATGATTGTAAACCTAACAGTATGCGTATCAGAAAACTATTCTATTTCAGGGTAATAACAAACCTGCGCACTACAACTGACATAGTTGCTCAGACGACCGGACTACCTCAGAGCACAAGTTCCACGGAGCCTAGCAAACTTCGTGTGAGTTTATTCGGAGCTCTTTTGTACGAGTACTCTCTTCGGTTGAGACGACGGGCTCGCGTGCTTAGAGCCTTCAGCCGGATTGGGCTAGAGTGCGCGAGTTGAGAACTCTTGCCCGCCTCTCTTCTTTCCTGTCTGTAACCGCAAGTCAAGCAAGTTTTCCTGCCTGCACCGCGACCATCTGCGGCGTAAGTAAAACAATCTTTAAATCAGCCACTACGCCTCTGTGGCTAATTCTAGCCCCTGCGTTCCTTACCGCCCCGCCGTCCCTTCTGACCCCGCGTGCCCGGGCTGCTGGCCACAGCCCGCGTGCGCAAAGACGGGTAACACGACATTCTGGTCCGATAACCGCACAAGCTCCCCCTTGAGCACTGAGGAGAAAATCAAGGGCTATACGGTTTTGAAAGACTATTTGTCAGAGTTTTTCTTGGGTGTCAGCCAAGGCAGCAACGGCCTTTGAGAGTTTCTTGTGACCTTTATTGAATTTATGAGCTATGATTTTTATCACAGCTTGCAGACGTAGTGTAAATCTTTTAAGACAAGCAGTGCCTATTCCTGGGAGTATACCTGCTAAAGAACACCC
>NW_005843055.1:118738-124068 GCF_000455745.1 Alligator sinensis
GTGTGTGTGTGTGTGTGTGTGTGTGTGTGTATATGTGTATATATATATAGTGTGTGTGTATTGTCTTTGTGTGTGTATATATATATATATTGTGTATATATATCCAGCTCGGTATATCTTCAGCTGTGTTTATCTACAGCTTCATATATCTACATCTCTTTGTATCTACCTCTGTGCATATCTCCAGGTCTGCATATCTCCATCTTTGAAGAGCTCCAGCTTCATATATCTACCTGTATATATATGTCCAGGTCAGTATATCTTCAGCTCTGTATATATCTAGCTTCATATATCTTCATCTCTATGTATCTACCTCTCTGAATATCTCCAGCTCTGAATATCTCCAGGTGTAAATATTTCCATCTATCAATATTTCCACCTCTGAATATCTCCAGCTATTAATATCTTCACCTCGGAATATCTCCAACTCTGTATAGCTCCAGCTCTGAATAACTGCAGCGCTCAATATCTCCAGCTTTATATGTCTAGCTGTCTATATATTTGCACCTCTGCATGTGTCCACCTTCATAGATCTACATCTCTATATCTGTACCTCGCTGAATATCTCCAGCTTTGAAGAACTGCAGCTTCATATGTCGACATGTCTATATATGTCCAGATCTAGGTATCTCCTGATTCATATGCCTACATCTCTATATATGTCCAGCTCTGAATATCTCCAGCTTCATATATGTACATCTCTAGATTTCTCCAGCTCTACATATCTGCAGATTCATACCTCTACCTATTTATATATCGACCTCTCTGAATATCTCCAGCTCTGCATATCTCAAGGTCTAAATATCTTCAGCTCTGAATATCTCCAGCTCTGAATAGCTCCAGCTTTCTGTATCTACCTGTCTATATATCTCCAGCTCTGCACGTCTCCAGCTTCATAGATCTACATCTCTATATATTTACCTCTCTGAATATCTCCAGCTTCATATAGCCACCTGTATAGATATATCCAGCTCTGTCTATTTTCAGCTCTGCATATGTCCAGCTTGAAATATCGACATCTCTATATATCGACTTCTCTGAATATGTCCAGCTCTGAATATCTCCTGTTCTAAATCCTTCCAGCTATCAATATCTCCAGCTCTCAATATCTTGAGCTCTGCATTTCTCCGGATATGAATATCTCCAGCTTTATGTGTCTACCTGTCTATATATTTCCACCTCTTCATATCTCCAGCTTCATAGATCTACATCTCTATATATTTACCTCTCTGAATATCTCCAGCTTCATATAGCCACCTGTATATATATATCCAGCTCTGTCTATTTTCAGCTCTGCATATGTCCAGCTTGAAATATCGACATCTCTATATATCGACTTCTCTGAATATGTCCAGCTCTGAATATCTCCTGTTCTAAATCCTTCCAGCTATCAATATCTCCAGCTCTCAATATCTTGAGCTCTGCATTTCTCCGGATATGAATATCTCCAGCTTTATGTGTCTACCTGTCTATATATTTCCACCTCTTCATATCTCCAGCTTCATAGATCTACATCTCTATATCTGTACCTCGCTGAATATCTCCATTTTTGAATAACTCCAGCTTCTTATGTAGACATCTCTATATATGTCCAATTCTCGGTATCTCCTGATTCAGCTGCCTACATCTCTGAATATCTCCAGCTCTGAATATCTCCAGCTCTGAATATCTCCAGCTCTGAATATCTCCAGCTCTGAATATCTCCAGCTCTGAATATCTCCAGCTCTGAATATCTCCAGCTCTGAATATCTCCAGCTCTGAATATCTCCAGCTCTGAATATCTCCAGCTCTGAATATCTCCAGCTCTGAATATCTCCAGCTCTGAATATCTCCAGCTCTGAATATCTCCAGCTCTGAATATCTCCAGCTCTGAATATCTCCAGCTTCATATATGTACATCTCTAGATTCCTCCAGCTCTACATATCTCCAGATTCATACCTCTACCTATTTATATATCGACCTCTCTGAATATCTCCAGCTCTGCATATCTCAAGGTCTAAATATCTCCAGCTCTGAATAGCTCCAGCTTTCTGTATCTACCTGTCTATATATCTCCAGCTCTGCACATCTCCAGCTTCATAGATCTACATCTCTATATATCTACTTTCCTGAATATCTCCAGGTGTAAATATCTGGAGCTCTGAAGAGATCCAGCTTCATATATAGAGAGCTGTATATCTATCTATATGCAGCTCAGTATATCTTCAGCTCTGTATAGCTCCAGCTTCATATATCTACATGTCTACATATGTCGAGCTCTATATACCTCCAGATTCATCTCTCTAAATCTCTATGTATCTACCGCTCCGTATATCTGTATATATATTGTAGGGGGATTTAGGAACTTTTTGATTCGACTGGCGTGTTGCGGGACCTGTGGAAAATTGTGTGGGGATTGGGTAAAAGTCGGCCTACGCGGATGTGGTGTGTGAGGGAAATGGCGTGGGCATTTGGAAAGCTTTCTTGACGGCACGTGATGGCTTTTGCGTGGGAAAGTGGTCATTTTGTGTGGGGATTGATTTCAGCACTCTTCATGGGAATGTGCTGGGCCGGCCCCCGGGCGTCATTTCCTCGACTGCGGTGCGGTAAGCGGTGCGTGCGTTTTCATTCCCGTGAAAGTGTCTGACGAGGGTCTGCCCTTTCCCGCAGGCTCCTCCTCGTGCCCCCGTCCTTGGAGCCAGCGTCTCAGCGAGGGGCCGCAGCGTGACAGGAGCGGGACATGGGGCAGAAGGGCCCCCGGGACGTGTCGTGTCGTGTGGCGTCTGCAAGGGTCACTCTGGGCAGTCCGAGGTGTGTGCGGGGCCTGCAGCCGTCCCTTGGAAGCAGCCAAGGCCCCACGGGCGACAGGTGAGTAGGTCTTTCTGCTTTGACACGCTCAGCGGACGCTCAGCTTCTGCCTGGATGCACATCACCACGTAGCCTGCTCCAGCGCTAACACATCCAGTCATGCCAGCTCTTGCCTCTACTGCTGGCAGCACCCTCCCAAAACAATGAGCTGCACGTGGGCTGTGTGGTGGGAGAAACCTCGCTAAGGTTCGTTGTCTAGCTGTAATTTGATTGACAGACAACGCGGGTAAAGAAAGACAGCTGTTTATTTGCTCGAGCAAAGACCATAAAGCCAGCAAAAGGCAAAATGGCCCCCCCCTAAGGGTGAGGGGATCTTTTATACTTACTACAACAAGGCAAGACTTCATGGTTAACAAAAAAAGCAATACTTGGGCGGTGCTTTTCAAATCTTTGTAACAGCATATTTCTATTAAGCTGAACTAGCACTTTTTAAAAGCTGAAAGTTAAGTAACAGTAACATTATAATATGTTAGCAAAACCTTACACAGTAGTAGATACTTCTCAAGGACACAACCACTGCACCCAGAACAATGGTTTCCCTGTCTTATCTTACTTCTTGCTGTAGCTGATTTTTCAGCACACAGACACAGATCCACGTTTTAACTCAGAAAATGCTTAATACAGTTAAAATGATTACTTGACACAAGCAAAGGCTTAGCTCTCAATCTGCCTTGGGGTCAGCTGCATTGCTAGGCCACAGGTCATGCCTTGTATTCAGCTGTAAAGCTAATACTTCTTAATAATCTAAATTATTGTAAACCTAACAGTATGCTATCAGAAAACTATTCTATTTCAGGGTAATAACAAACTTGCTCACCACACGGTGAAGTGCAGTGAGCCATCAGCTGTTTCAGTCCAACTCGCCGCGCCGGAGGTGGAGAATTACTCTAACAAATTATAATTGTGAACGGACATTTTGAAAAAGGAACCGGGAGCTAGAGCCGCGCCTGCCTCTCCCTGTAGATTTGCTGAGGCGGGGCAGTGCCACCGGTGCCTGCCCCAGGGCTCTGCCCGGACCTGCCCTGGGCCCTAGCTCCACAGCGTGGGAAGGGGCACAGGGCTGGCACGGAGGGGCTGCAGCAGCGTGTCGCCAGGCACAGAGCCGGCTGGCCGGAGGGGCACAGCTGCAGTGGGATGCCGGCGCCATCGATCACGTCCCCGTACGTGCTCAGCAACTCCCGGCGTTTCAGCTCGGCCCCGGGACCTGCCGACCAGCAGAGGGGAGAGCGGCAGGGCCTGGCTGGCCATGACTGTGGGCTGCAGCCACCTCCCGTGGCTCAGGACGGCCCCCACTACCCCGTGCCCAGCCTGGCCAGGCCTGGTCCTGCTCCCTGCACCCCACCGCCCTCCACACGGCCCGGTACAGCCCCGGCCACGCCACCACGGGCCGGGGCTTTCCGTGGTCACCTGTCCAGGAAGCTCCCAGCCAGCACAGCTCAGGATCCCTCCCACCAGCACCCACCACCTCGACCCCAGGGCACTGGGGCAGGCAGCTGGTGAGAGGCACGATGCTGCAGGGACCCCGGGAAGCTCCCTGGAGCGGCCCCAGGAGCTGTGAGCAGTGGAAGCCGGGCAGGCTTCCTGGATGGAGGGGTCAGGCTGGGTGTAGCCAGCTCCTCCTGGCTGCAGCGGTCAGCGCCAGGCCCCAGTCCTTGTCGCCAGTCCCTCTCGGGCTCCTGCTCTGGCACCCAGCACTCACCCAGCTCCCCACTGGTGATGGAGAAGTCCCTGGGCAGCAGGGCCCATTTTTGCACAAGGTGGGCACGGGACGGGTGTCACAGGCCAGCTGGGCACTGCGAGTGTATCAATTTTGGATCGAGGAGGCAAAGTTGGGAGTGGAATAAAGGCAAATGTATTATAGCTTACACACACGCAACAGTTAACAGAAAGATAACTGCGATAAGCAGGTAAGGCAATACAAAAGAGCTGATAGTAAAATAATAACAACAGATAATAATAACAGATAGCTAGATAGATCAATCTGTCACAGGCCAAGTGGGCACTGCGAGGGTATCAACCACTGGGCTGCTCAAAACAACAGAGAGACAGACATGGGTTGGCAACTTATCGATAGTCCCTCAATGCCAGGTGCGCGCCAAGTGGTTCCAGCGAAGTCAGGCGTCCCTGAAGATCAACGCTGTCAGAGGGCTTACCGGGGAAGGGCCCTTGCTCAGGATCCGATCCTCACTCACACCGGGAGTCCGGGGTCCAGGCGTGGGACAGAAATGACCGTTCTGTTCCCTCCTTCCTGCTGGTTACCTGATGCATGTGTTTTTTATACCTAGTTTTATGCTAATCTGTTGGCTTCAGGGCCACTCACAATCTTGCCCTATAGCTGTTACCCTGTGGGATTGAAAGGTGTCAAAATCATCACAAAAGGTTACTACCCAGACTCGGGTTTATCCAATAAGCAAATTATGATGCAGCACATTTAGGTTTGAAATTGACATTGCTCCGCCTAAATCCCAACCCCTTTTAGGCT
>NW_005843055.1:124369-126052 GCF_000455745.1 Alligator sinensis
GGGATCGACTGGCTTGGGCCCCGCCAGCTGGAACAACTCACATAGTTGTTCAGACGACCGGACTGTCTGCGTCGCAGCTACAAGCGGCGTAAGTAAATTTTTGCAACCATTAAACTTTGTCTGCCTCTCCATTCACCAGCCCGCCCAACGAACGAGTAATTTCTAAATCACCTCGAGTCGGTTCTGGCCGTCCGAGACAATGCTTTCTTGGGATACCTCTTCCTGGAATGTGTTTGGGTGTGCCTAGCAGTTAGATCTAGGTTTTATCGCTAAGGCTGAACCCTGAGCAAAAAACCGTTAGGCCAGCTAATCTCACAGCGACAGCTTTGCCTCTGGGGCCCCGTCAGTTCCATGAACAGTTAATTTATCAGTTTGGTTAAACTTATGACAGACAAGTTACATTTGCAAACTTCCAAGCTTATATTAACTAATATTACCTATTTAGGCAAAACACCAAATGCCTCCAAGAAGCACACATTATTGCTTATTAATCCCTCTGGTTCTGGCCGTCACAGACGGGGCACGCTGGTTCACCCGCTCCACGCCCTGCTGGTCGTGGCCTCCATGCCCAGGTAGCCCATGAAGACGTGGCAGCCCCAGCAGCACAGCTCGCCACTGCCCACCGCGTCCAGACTGGTGGGTGCAGGTGGCCTGTGTGTCCCAGTGCTCGCAGTCATGCCAAACAACTTGAGAAGCGGCAGATGGAGGCTTACGAAAAACATGTCGTTGGCAGTGGGCGGTCATCGGCAGGGTGCAGCGCTGCAGCCCCAGCTCCTCATGCACCTTCCTGAACACCAGGCGCTCGGCCAGGGCATGCCCCAAGGCACCGAGCCGTCCCTGTGGGGAGGAGGAGGAGGAGTAGGGAGAGCAGCCTGCACCCAGATGTTCCCACAATGGTGCCGTGGGCCTGAGGAGCCGGGCAGGGCCCTTCTATGACCAGGTCACACACTGCCTGGACTTTAGGAAGGCCTTCGACACAGTCTCGCACCCTATCCTCATTGGGAAGCTAGCAGACTGCGGAGTGGATGCCTACACGGCCAGGTGAGTGGCCAACTGGTTTAGGGACTGCACCCAGAGGGTGGTGGTGGATGGGTCCTTCTTGGCCTGGAGGGAGGTGGGCAGTGGGGTCCTGCAGGGTTCAGTCCTAGGAATGGTATTATTTAGTATCTTTATCAGCAATTTGGATGAGGGTGTAGAGAGCACCCTCTCCAAGTTCGCTGATGATACCAAGTTATGGGGCAAAGTTAGTACACCGGAGGGCAGGGAGCAGATTCAGGCCGACCTGGACAGGTTGGAGCAATGGGCAGAGAGAAATAGGATGCAATTTAATAAAGTGAAATGTACTCTGTCCAAGTTTGCAGATGACACAAAGCTATGGGGAGAAGTGGACATGCCGGAGGGCAGGGAACAGCTGCAAGCAGACCTGGACAGGTTGGACAAGTGGGCAGAAAACAACAGAATGCAGTTCAACAAGGAGAAATGCAAAGTGCTGCACCTAGGGAGGAAAAATGTCCAGCACACCTACAGCCTAGGGAATGACCTGCTGGGTGGCACGGAAGTGGAAAGGGATCTTGGAGTCCTAGTGGACTCCAAGATGAACATGAGTCGGCAGTGTGACGAAGCCATCAAAAAAGCCAATGGCACTTTATCGTACATCAGCAGATGCATGACGAACAGATCCAA
>NW_005843055.1:126062-128320 GCF_000455745.1 Alligator sinensis
GCAGTTGGAGTACTGCGTGCAGTTTTGGGCACGGCACTTCAAGAGGGATGCGGATAACCTGGAGAGGGTCCAGAGAAGGGCCACTCGTATGGTTAAGGGCCTGCAGACCAAGCCCTATGAGGAGAGACTAGAGAACCTGGACCTTTTCAGCCTCCGCAAGAGAAGGTTGAGAGGTGACCTTGTGGCTGCCTACAAGTTCATCACGGGGGCACAGAAGGGAATTGGTGAGCATTTATTCACCAAGGCGCCCCCGGGGGTTACAAGAAATAATGGCCACAAGCTAGCAGAGAGCAGATTTAGACTGGACATTAGGAAGAACTTCTTCACAGTTAGAGTGGCCAAGGTCTGGAACGGGCTCCCAAGGGAGGTGGTGCTCTCCCCTACCCTGGGGGTCTTCAAGAGGAGGTTAGATAGGCATCGAGCTGGGGTCATCTAGACCCAGTACTCTTTCCTGCCTATGCAGGGGGTCGGACTCGATGATCTATTGAGGTCCCTTCCGACCCTAACATCTATGAATCTATGAGAGCCCAGGCTGGCAGGGCAGACCAGGTCCAAGCAACACATAGGCCTGCTCTTGGGGCACAGCCAACTCCCATCCCACCCCAGTCCCCATGGCACCCAGCGGTTGCAGCCTGGTCCATCACATCCCTCTGCATCTCTTTGGCCCCTCCACACCCAGGCTGGCTTTGGGGCATCTGACAGCAGCTGGACTCTCACTCCCTGCTTCCCCCAATGTGGCCCATCCTGGTGACATTAGCCTGGGGTGGGGTCTTGGGGTGCTGAAGCAGAGGGATCACTGGGCAAGCTCTTCCCTCAGGTCTGCTGGCTGTTTCTGAGTGAGCTGCAGCTAGGGTGCTCAGGGGAAAGGCAGGACCATGATGTGGGGCCTCTGGTAGCCTGGGGAGTGGGCCTCGGATGTCACTCACCTTCTTCTATACCACCCCAGCCATCCAGCAAGAGTGCTGGGAACAAAACCCTGGCACAGGCAACCCCCTGGCTGGGGTGGTGCAGGCCTGGGGGGATGGAGGGCCCAGTGCAGAGGGGCTGGCTGGGGAAGCATCACTCTGCTGCGTCCTGTCACTGTCCCCCGACTCCCTTTGTCCCGTAGCTTCCCCTTGCCACGGGTCTGCCATCCCTGATCCCTCCTGTCCTGGTGACAC
This sequence comes from Alligator sinensis, assembly GCF_000455745.1. NCBI lineage: Eukaryota > Metazoa > Chordata > Crocodylia > Alligatoridae > Alligator > Alligator sinensis. The sequence continues at coordinate 127,223 of NW_005843055.1, forward strand.
TGCGCTGGTTGCAGAGCTGGTGATCATGGTGGGTGGGAAGAACATTGCTCCGGTGCCCATTGAGGATGCAGTGAAGTAGGATGTGCCGATCGTCGGCAATGCGGTGCTGGCCAACAAGGGGAGGAAGTTCCTGTCCATGCTGCTCGCTCTAAACGTGGGGACACCTCTGGGCCCTGCCTGCCCCCAGCATCCCAGCAGGATGGGTCTCACAGGGAGGGCTTTGGGCATCCTGTGGCCTGGGCTCCAAGGTACCTGTGCTCTGCGCCCATGTTCCCACCCTTCTGCACCTGCTGCCCACCTGCCCTTGTCTGACGCGTTCTCCCTCCCCCAGTGCCAGGTGGATCTGGAGTCACGGGTGTCCCTGGATGAGCTGAGCCCCAAGGCCATGTGGTTCTGCCGAGAGCTGGGCAGCCAGGCCACACAAATGGTGGAGGTGCTGAGTACCCGGGACCTGGCGGTGTACCAGACCATCCAGCAGGGTGTGGAGTGGGTGAACCAGTGCACCCTGTCCCACACCCACCGTGTGCAGAAGTGGGCCCTGCTGCCCAGGGACTTCTCCATTGCCAGTGGGGAGGTGGGTGAATGCTGGGCACCAGGCCCCTGGCATGGCGGGCCAGTAGGGGACACTCCTGCGTTGAGCCGCCCACCTCCCTGTGCTCGACCACCATCCAGGCTCCGAGTGCCTCCCTGGGGTGCCTCCCATCCGGCCGACCCCTTCCCTGGAGCACACCCGCTAGCCTGGGGTTCCCGCTGCCACCATCCAAGGCTCTGGACTCACTTCTGGCTCTGCGCACCTTGGAAAACACAGGCCTGATCGTCCAATGGGTGCTAGACCCAGTACAAGCACTTGGGGCACTTCCCCAAGTCAGGGGCTGATTAGGGAAGCCTCCCTTAGTCCGCAGACCTCAGGGGCCTTCTTGGCATAATTTAGACCCACCCCTCAATAAGTCTCCCACACCGGTCACAAAGGAGAACTTTATTGATTACAGGGGTAGGGCAGAAACAGGGTAAAAGGTAGAGCAATATCAAGAAATCTTATAGGAATATCAAAGAAATCCCATAGAGCAACCCAGGGTGGCTGAGGTAGCCGTTTCAACA
>NW_005843055.1:128539-129898 GCF_000455745.1 Alligator sinensis
CCCGGGCCAGCGAGCGGGGCTTTTCCCTCCCCCTCCCCCCCAGGTGACCAGAGAATCCACATCGGAGGCACCAGGCTTTTGTCATGTGGGCAAGGAGGAAGATACCCCACCCTGAGGAATTCAACACCAGCCTCTCACACTGGCAGAGACAGATCTCTGGAGAGGGGCACCAACGGTGGCATTTCTGCCACACCTGGGACCGGGGCGGGAGCTGGAGAGGGGCTGGGGGTGAGGGCTGGGGCCTGGTGCTGACTGCTGCAGCCAGGAGGAGCTGGCCATGCCCAGCCTGACCCCTCCGGCCAGGGGGCCTGCCCGGCTGCCACCTCCCCCCTGTTTGTAGGAAGAGGCAGGTTTTTGGGGGAGGTCTGGATACGTGTGCCCTGGCATAGCCCCAGTCGGTCGTACTGACAGTGAATACAAGCTCTTTATTTCTGTTTGGTTTCTTTTCCTCTCTGGCGAACCAGCGGCAGTGGGGCTGGAGAAGCATCCCTGGGGTCTGTAATGATAATCCTGACACGGACAGAAGTTCAGCCAGCTCCTGGGGCCGCCCCAGCCTCCAACTGCTCCAGGGCCCCTGGGAGCCTCCCTGCAGCCTGCGGGAGCTGCCTGCTGTCACCCAGTGCAGCCGAGAGCTGGACTGGGCTGGGCTGGGCCCCCCGATCCCTTGGGGATGACATGGGGAAGGCCCAGCAGCCTTGCTGGTTCTTGCTGGGCGTTGCTGGTGGCTGCGTGGGGCCAGGAAGGAGTTTTCTGCTCCTGCTAGGCAGTGGCTGGGCTGTGCTGGTGCCGGTGCCGGTGCCCGTGCCCGGGCTGGGCTTAAACCCGGAGGGTCGTGGCTGGAGAAGACAGGCACAGGCAGCTCCCGCTCTTCTTCCCTCTCCCCTCACCACGTCCCTCGTCCCGTGCTGTGCCCCCACCGCCCAGAGCAGGAAGCGCTCATCAGGCCGGACGAGGGCTGTGAGGGGCAGCTTGCAGGAAGGCTCCGCGCGTGGGTGCGGCGGGGCGGCAGGGACGAGCCCAGCGGCGCTGCCCGCCCCCCGGCGCTGCGGGGCAGGCAGCGGCTGCGCGGGCACTGGGGAGGATGCTCCCGGCCAGGGCTGGGCACAACGCGGGGCAGGGAGACCGCTTTCCCCTCTTGCTGCTCCACGCGCGAGGGGGTTTCCCGTGCCCGAGGCGCCGGGCGCAGCCCAGACCCAGATGAGGACGGGCTGGGCCAATGCTGCTGTGGGATCAGCCCGCAGGGTCCTGGCTGGAGGGTCTGCCCCGGCGCGCGGGCTCAGCCCCACGCTGCACGGGGCAGGAAGGGGTTTGCCCGGTCAGACTCGTCTTCACTGCGGGTTTCCCCTTCCCTGCACGGCC
>NW_005843055.1:130691-132927 GCF_000455745.1 Alligator sinensis
CCGGGACCGGCAGCGGGTGCAGGTGCAGCCGAGGCGGCCGGAGACAGGTGGGTACCGGGGCCCTGTAGCCTCTGCCCGGCGCAGGCCGAGCCCTGTGCCGTGTGCTGTGTGCCGTGTGCCCAGCGCCCAGCACCAGGCCGGCTCGGTGCCCGCTTGCCCTGTGGCTCCTGCCTGGGGCCGGGTCCTGCCCTCGGGCTCGGGCAGGGCGCTGAGCCTGTGGTACATGACCCGGCAGAGGGGCCAGCGATGGCAGCTGCGGATGGGACCTCCCTCTCACCCCTTGGCATGAGCCCTGTGCCGTGTGCTGTGTGCCGTGTGCCCAGCGCCCAGCACCAGGCCGGCTCGGTGCCCGCTTGCCCTGTGGCTCCTGCCTGGGGCCGGGTCCTGCCCTCGGGCTCGGGCAGGGCGCTGAGCCTGTGGTACATGACCCGGCAGAGGGGCCAGCGATGGCAGCTGCGGATGGGACCTCCCTCTCACCCCTTGGCATGGGGCGCCGGCAGGCTGGCCTGGGGTTTGGGAGCTGTGTCCCTGGGACCCCTGCTGCAGGCCAGGGAGATCCCTCTCCTACCAGGCTGGGATACATGGGTCTCTGTGTCGGGAGCCTCGGTTTCCCCAAAAAACATGCCCACCCCTGCTCCGTGGCTCTACCCTGTGTGCTCCACACCCTGGGGACTCGTGTCCATTTTCTGGTCCGCTATAACGTTCTGGTCCTTTCCCGCACTGCTGCTGCCTGCCTAGTCCTGTCTGCGTTCGTGCTGTAAGTGCCCGTGGACTTTGCACTTCAAACTATAGGAGAGGAGGGGAGAAAGGGCCCCCAGGAGGTCACCTCTGCACCCCCCCCCCACAACAGGATTGTCCATATACAAACTGTTCTGGACAGTTTGTCTAACCTGTCTTTAAAACTTGATGAGCAGCTTTCCCCTGCAGCTGCGAGGCACAGAGCCCAAAACACTAGGAACAGCCTGAGCTGCCAAAGGAAAAGCAGAGGGACAAGGGCAGGGGGACAAGGGCAGTGTCCTGCTGTCGCAAGGATTCCCCTGTTACACAAATTGCCAATTGTTCAAATCACCAGACCCCTGGCAGTGCTGAGCTGTGGGCTGTGGGCAGTCTCCTGGCTCCTGCACTCTGGCTTTCCTGGGGCCGGGCCCCAGCATGGCTCGAGCTCAACCCTTGCCCTGTGGCTCCTTCCTGGGCTTTGGCAACTCGGCCCCTGACTCCCAGGGCCTGCCCCTGGCCTGTGTTGTGGGCTCTGTCCCTGGACTTCCCTCTGCCCCTCATCAGTGGACTTCTGGCTTCTGCACCAGTCCCTGGCCACAGCTATCCCGCCGTGGCCTAGCCATTAGGCCAGACTGCCTCTGACTCAGTGCCTCGCACATGGTTGCTTCTTCCCAGGTTTCTAACCACTTCCCATTCACGTGGTTTCTCTGTGTTGGTGCAACCCGGGTGCAGGAGAGAGGCCCTTGGCTGTGCCCAGGAGCTCGTCCTGTGCTCGTGTTAAGGACTCACTGGGTGTTGTCTGTGCCACTGTGCTCTAATTGCAGCCACTGCTGGGGGAGTTTCTACTCCTCGCTAGGAGTGCTGGCCATGTTGTGGATGCTCTTGTTCCCCGCGTGAAGAATGCCTCACCTGCTTCTTCCTGCCATGACTGTCTGTGAGGCCCCTCCAGAGCATCGCTGCCCTTCTTGCCCCTGTGTCTGCCCAGCTGCACCCGGGGTCGCTGCTGTTTTCTCGCTGGCCCGGAGCACAAGCCTGAATCCCCTTGCTGCAGCAGGTCCTTGCAGAGCAAACTGCTTCCCAGCAGGCTGTGCGCCGCGGTGCTGATATTCCGGGTGCGGCGTGGTCCTGCCAGGTTTCTCTTGTTGCCAATTGGATTTTTTTGCCAGAGACCCGCAAGGATTGACATGGACCCATGTCTGATATGGTGTCAAGTAAATGTTATTAGTAACTCTTATACAATACTACAGGTTTCCTTCCTGTAGCACAACCTGGCAAGTGGCTTCTTCGGCATTTCAGTGCAGAACTTCGGGGGTGCGAGGCCTCGGGTCCTTGGGTGTGTGTGATGTTTGTTTCTAGCTTCCCTGCTCTCCCAGAATCACACGCTAACACACCTTTCTCTTGGTTTGATCATTACTTTTGTAACTTTCTCATCACAGATCGTCCAATTCCCTGGCACCGTGCCCAGTATTCCTTATATAGCACACCGATCCCATTGTACTTTGGGTCTTTCCTTGTAGGG
>NW_005843055.1:132958-134894 GCF_000455745.1 Alligator sinensis
GTGCTATACATTCCTCGCTTACAGTTCTCCAATTACAGCACTTACTTCTTCTAATGCATTGTAAGGTGCTCTGTTCAATTTTCTTGCTTATTTTTGGGAAGGCCTGGACTACTGGCTAATAGCCTTAGCATAACTCAGTTTGCCCGCTACATCTATAACCCCCACGATGTCACAGATTTACAAACCCAGATGCCCAGTTCCTCCTGCTTCTTCCTTGCTCCTTGTGTTTCCACCCACATGCAGGAGACACTTTGCAGCCTGCCCTGCTGGGTTCCCTCCCGTGTCTCTGCCCCATTGCGGTTCACCAGCCCTTATCCAGCGTATGGCCTCTCCTCTCAGCACCCAGACCTCAGGGCCCAATGCACCCACAGCTCCCAGCATGGTTCTCGTGCCTGTCCCCACAGGGAGCGGCGAGCCAAAGCGTGGGACCCGGGCTGAGGAGCGGGCTGTGCCGGGCATGGCTCATCTGGTCACCATGCCCCTCAGCACCCAGCCAGCTCCCCCCAGGTGAGAGAGCACGCCGGGTGCACAGGCGGGGCAGGGGCTGCCCTGGGCACCGCGCTGACCCCTGGGACAGAAGGGCCGTGGCGGGGCCGGGGCAGCTGGGCAGAGACACACTGGCTCCTGCCCTGCCCTCGCTGCGGGGAGGGTCCCAGCCCCGGTGCTGGCAGGCCTGGCACAGGACACTTATGGGCAGGGGAGGGCTCGGGGGTGCTGGGCAGGATGTGGGGTGGGCCCTGCCCCGGTCTCTCCCCAGCCCCGGTCTCTCCCCACGCAGCAGGGAGCCAGAGGGAGCTGCGCAGCCGCTGACCATCACCAGCGCTGACGGCCTGGGCACGGCTGGACCTGGCTGCGCGCTGGCACCTGGGGGCCAGCCTGGGATGGCCGTGCAGGAGCCGGATGCAGGGAGCGGGCGCCCGTCGGCCCAAGCAGAAGAGCCCCCTCCGAACCTGCCGCCTGCCCAGGCCTATTGCTGGGGGTCGCCCCAGTGCCGGGGGGAGAGCGGGCAGGCAGCCCCCGCCCCACCTCCAGGCATCCTGATGTCAGTCGCAGGTGAGAGTCGGGTCTCAGCCTGGCTCTGGCCTGGAGATCGTGTCCCCCATCCTGGCTGTGGGCCCCCTCATGACATCTCTGCCAGGGCCCATTCTGCTGCCTCTGCCCAGACACCTGTGGGGGCTCATACCCACGGCAGCATCCCCAGGCTCAGGGTGTACCACCAGCCCCGCTCTCCTCGACTCAGGGCTCAGGGCTCTTTTCCTGTAGCGGAGGCTGGAGCAGACTCTTGCAGCTGGGGTTTGGGGCTCCGGCCGGGGGCTCGGCTCTCCTCGGCGCTCTGTAGCTGCGAGGTGCCTCGGTGGAGTGGGCAAGTCACAGGATCCCCGGGTCAGTGGCTGCTCGGGGACCCCGGGGACGGGGCTCAGAGCCCGGAAGGCCTCTGTCTGCTCTGTGATCCCATGTCCCTACTCCCTGCTCTCTAGCCCCAGCCCCATGCCGGGGTCTTGTGCCTGCAGCGTGCCCCCAACATCCTGCCTGGGCCCTGCATGCAGACTGTGCCCTGTCCCTGTCCCAGCTCAGCTGCTGGCCCTTTCCTTGTCTCCTTTCTGCTCCAGCCACGCCTGCACCCCTGGGAGCCAGCATCCATCACCCCTTGGCAGCAGCCATGTGCTGCGGGGCTCAGTCAGGGGTTGTCACCTCCATGTCTTTGGGAGGCATCTGTGATGAAATCCTATTGCAGACGGCAGTGCCTGGCACAGGACCCGTCCCTCAGGGCCATGTGCAGCACCTAGCCGGTGCCAGGTGCCCACGACCGCCCTGCCCTCTTGCCCACAGGGGGCTGCAGCGGTCCCGTGGCGCCGGCGGAGACCCTGTTCACCACACGTGCGGACGAGGCGGTGCGGCTGCGGCTGGGACCCCCGGGGCCCGGCCCCTTGCCCCC
>NW_005843055.1:135522-139299 GCF_000455745.1 Alligator sinensis
GGGGCTACATCGCCGCCAACTGCGCAGCCAACGTGGTGGTGGTGGAGGACAACACGCAGCTCAGCAAGATCCTGCAGGTGACGGCAGCATCCCCTCCCAAGGGCGTTCCTGCCTCCCTGCCCCGCTAATCCCACAGGGATGCACCTCCCTGCCCTTCTCACCCCAAGGGGTTCGTGTGCCCTGCTCCCCCATGCACAGTCCTCCCCGGCTCCTGGACCCCAGCCCCCTGCCCCCAGCCCCACCAGGCTCATCTCCCTGGTGTCCTCGCTGTCCCCTTCCCCATGGTGCCCTGTCCCCTGCCCCTCCCCTCAGCCCTGTGGCACAGCCACGCCTGCCCTGGGCTGCCAGCTGCCCTCAGTGTCACCCTTACAACCACTGCAGGATCTTAGCTACCCCCATGTACCCTTCCCTTACCTGGGGGCCTGGGGAGGCAGACCCAATGGGGCACAGGGCACTGGGTTGGGGGTGTCTGGGTGGGGGGCTCTCCTCCCCCTGTGGCAGTCACACTGATCGCCGTGTCCCCACAGGTGCAGCAGCAGCTGCCCCACCTCAAGGCCATCGTCCAGTACTGCGACCCGCTGGAGGAGAAGAGACCCAACATGTACACGGTACGGGCCTGTCACAGTGATTAGGGTTGGGGGCAAGCCCACCTCCCATGGACCTGTGTTCCTGTGTGTCCACTACACAGCACCCTGCACCACCCTCAGCACCTGTGGCCCTGCACACCACAGACCAGCGTCCCCCCAGTCCTGCAGCCTTGCCCTGCCCAGCACAGCCTGCTGGGGTGCTGGCGTGGCCTCTCCAACGGCTCGTCCTCTGGGGGCCCCTTTGCTGTCAGCCTAGGGGGACCCTGGCCCCTTTCCCCTGCCCCCCCTGCAGCACCCGTACAGCAGCACCAACGGGCAGGGGGCAGCTGCTCCTTTCCACCCCTCCCCCACCATGGCCCTGATCCTGGCTGACCCGCTGACCCATCCCCTGGCAGTGGGAGGAGTTCATGGAGCTGGGGAGGACCATGCCCGACTCGCAGCTGGACTCCATCATCTGCTCCCAGTGCGTGAACCACTGCTGCACCCTCATCTACACCTCGGGCACCACGGGCACGCCCAAGGGCGTCATGCTCAGCCACGACAACGTGAGTGCCTCTGCCAGCCTGGGCCCAGCATGGCAAGGCTGCCCTGCAGGGAGATGGGGCAGGGGGAAGAGCAGGGTGGCCCCGGGCGGTGGGTAGTGCCTGAGCCAGACACCTAAGTGCACCCAGCTTGCTCAGCTGCTGCGTCTTGCTCAGGGCGGGGGGATGCCCAGGCCCTTGATAGCAGCCACAGGTGGCAACAGGCGATGATACGTTGCTGCCTTCCCGCGCTACATGACCAGGGACGCACGAGCCGTTAGTCAGATTCCAGCTAGCTGTCCTCTGATCATCACAAAGGCAGCTGTGGCAGAAGAAGCTATATCGCAATAGCAAAACTGGTAGACAAAGATGACAGCAAGGGAGCAGGGAGTAGCAAAAGGATTAGACCCTTAAAGAAAATCTGGAGTGGAAAATCTGCCGCTAAGGAAGTTAGATGATTATTTAGTCTTCTTGCTGGCAGCTCCTACAACTTTTCTGGTCCCACATCGTATTTGTTCTACCTTCTCACTTGATAAGTCAGCAAAGTTGAAAGGGTGATGCTGATGCTTGAGCAACTCTTGAATAACTAGCAAATGCCCAGACTTTTGCACCCTGGAGAGGTTACTGTTGAAACAAATGGGAGTCAACAATTACCAGTTATGAGCCATAGATCAACTGGGGTAGATCCAGGCATCAGGGGTTTTCTCCAACACTGGGAGAGGTCATCACACTGCATTGGAAAGCTACCATGTGCTTCGAGTTGGGCAGTCCCCAGCCACTAAGGTATTTTCCCACCACAGTCTGCTGTGTCAGTGGGTGCTTGGAGATTAGAGATTCAACTTGAAAGCAGACTGTTATCGCACACCGCTATCTACTACAAAAAATGTAAGGAAAAACTTTCAATCCTAAAGATTGGAAATTGGAATGTATGTACAATGACCCCAGGTCTATCTGCTGACCTCCAAACCATTGACACCCCCCACCAAAACTGCAATCATTGATGCAGAACTGCTGGGACTGAATGTCAATATTGTCGCTCTACAAGAGACCAGACTACCAGGCACTGGCTGCCCAAAAGAGAAGAACTACATCTTTTTCTGGTGTGGTAACAGAGCCCGAAGAAATCACAGAACATAGTATTGGCTTTGCAGTCAACAATAAGCTGCTGTTTGCAATAGAAGCCCCAAACAAAGCTTAATGGTGCTTCGACTCACTATTGTCTCTGGTCCTGTCAATCTCTTATGTGCATACATTGCAACTCCTACCACTTCATCCGAATCAAATGACTACTTCTAGGATGAGCTTAGTGCCTTAATCAATAATATTTTGCCTAATGAAAAAATCCTCCTGCTCGGAGACTTCAACGCAAGGGTTGGCACTGAACAGGCTGCCTGGCCTCACTGTTTGGGTACCACTGGTGTCAGAAAAATGAATGAAAATGGAACTTTGCTTTGGCTATGTTCATACAATGAGCTATGCATTACAAATTCTTTCTTCAATGCGAAACCTCAACACAAAGTATTCTGGTGCCACCTACAATCTGGACACTGGCATCAATTCAACCTGATTAGCAGGGATCCTGGTTTTCCTCAATAAAAAAATGCAAATTCTTTGATAAAAAAACTGCAAATTCTTTGATAAAACCCCCAAAATCTGTGATTAAAATTAAAGGCCATCCACAGCCCCCACCCCAGCCCTGCTAGTGCCCCTTACTTCTCCCCACAGCTTCCCTAGCCCTGCTGGTACCCCTCTTTGCCCCCACAACAGCTCCCCAGCCCTGCTTGTGCCCCTTGCCCCCCACCCACAGCCCCTGCCCCCTTGCCCTGCTGGAAGGGGCCCGCCGGAGGGGACCCCCAGCTGCCAGGGGTATGGGACCAGGGACCCAGGACCACAGTTCCCTGTCCCCAGCTGCAGCAGGAGCACAGAGCCGGCTCCCCCGCTGCTGCTGCCTGCTGCTGACTCAGGCAGGGGCAGGGCTGGTGCATGCCCAGGGAGAAGGGGAGGACCCACACCCCCAGATCTGTGTGGGGGAAAGGCTGTGGCTTGAGCTCCCTCCCTGCTTCCCGCCAGCAGGGCCGCTGTAGCCCCACAGGCAAGACCTGGCATGCCTCTCACCCCGCTGCGCCTTCTGCACCTGCCGCTGCTGTTATTTCACAGATTTCACAGACATTCAGGCTGGAAGGGACCTCGGAAGATCATGGAGTCCAGCCCCCTGCCCCAGGGGCAGGAAGTCAGCTGGGGTCATAGGATCCTGGCAAGATAAACATCCAAATTTCTCTTGAAGGTGTTCAATGTAGGTGCTTGAACCACCTCCAATGACAGGCTGGCTGTTCCAGACTTTGGGGGCTTGGACAGTGAAGAAAATCTTCTTTATATCCTGCCTGAAATGGTCTCGCAGTAGTTTATAACTGTTAGACCTCATCATCCCTTGGGGCGCTCTGGTGAACAGACGTTCCCCCAGATCCTGGTGGTCACCCCTGATAAACTTATAGGTGGCCATCAGATCACCCCTGAGCCTGCGCTTTTCCAGGCTAAAGAGCCCCATGGCTCTCAGCCTCTCATCATAAGGTCTGTTTTCCTGACCCCTGATTGTGCGCGTGGCTCTTCTCTGGACTCTCTCAAGCTTCTCCACATCCTTTTTGAATTGGGAAGCCCAAAACTGGATGCCG